>NW_006408577.1:619259-624008 GCF_000296735.1 Chrysochloris asiatica
CTCCAGGAATTGACAGAATGAAAATTGAAATATTTCAACAAACTCTTGCAGTGCTGGAAACGCTTATTAATCAATGCCAGGAAATTTGGAAGAGATCCACATGTACCCATTCCAAAACAAGGTGACCCAATAGAATGTGGAAGTTACCAACAAGGGGTTCAAACATCAGGACAATTCTGTGGATGGCGCAGATTCGGCAGTGTTTTGTTCAGTTATGTATAGGGTTGCTAGGAGTTGGCAATGACTAGACTGTCCCTAACAACAACAATCAATCATTTGGTGGGAGTTACTAAGACCATGGCTAGAAGAGACATAGTAAGTAAATTCATTGTACCACATAAATGCTTATAAATATGTAGTGAATTAATTTTTTTTTGGGGGGGGTATCATCTATAGAGTCCTGGTATGGCACTGTGGGTTAATGTGCCAGATTGTAAAGATGTTTGAACTGCAAGGTCAGTGGTTCAAGCTCACCAGCTGCTCCTCAGAAACCCTATATAGAGTCGCTATGGGTCGGAATCGACTTGACAGCACTTAACAAAACAACAATGGACCAGGGTACTATACTGGTTGCTGCAATAGGAAATTAAGCATTTTAACTCTAAAAAATTTTATCTATATAGCTCATGATTCTTTATTATGAGGGGTAGAAAACAACTTGGATTATTCAATTTTCAAAAGAAGTTGTTGGTCACTTAAGGTCTGTTACTCTGACTTATAGTTGTGGATAAGTGCCGTCAGTTCAGTTCTGATTCATAGTGACCCTTTATAGAGTTTCCAAAGAGTGGCAGGTGAGTTTTAATCTCTGACCTTGGGGTTAGCAGTGTATTGCTTATCTGGCAGCACCACACCAAGACTCCTTTACTCTGATTGTTCTTGTTGTTGTTATATGCTGTGGGGTCGGTTCTGACTCAAAGCAACCCTGTACAAGGTTTCCGAGGCTGTAAACCTTTACAGGAGCAGAAAGCCTCATCTTTCTCCTGCGAAACAGCTGGTAGTTTCTAACTGCTCGATTCATAACCACTACGCTACCAGGGAAGACCTGCTTTGGCCTTCATATGGAGATGAATAATTTTTCTAAAGACTATACTAGTAGGGTCTTCCCCCAAAAGGATTTTAAAACTTTGTCCAAGGCAAATTTTACCAAAATTTTCTCATCCAATTGGCAAGACCTAGAAAATGACCAAACAACATAGATACATAAATAAAAGATCACAATTTTTAAACATCCGCCTCTCGGAAACCCTTTACAGGGTCGTTATGAGTCGAAACCAACTTGACAGCACTTAACAACAACAACATTATACAACATAAAGAAGCTCTGGTGGTGTAGTGAATTATGAGCCAGGCTGCTAACTGCAAGGGAAGCAGTTCAAATCTACCAGTCACTCTGAGGGAGAAAAATGAGGCTTTCTGCCCCCATAAAGATTTACAACCTCAGGAACACTATACTGGATTGCTATGAGTTGCAACCAATTCAACAGCACACAACCACCACCACCATTATACAATACATTAAGACTATAATATATTATATCTTAATTGCCTTTCTTTCATTTATATTTTTACATGAAATGCACCAACAAGACAGTGCAATTTATGAAAGAATTTGTTTCCTTTCTTTTCTTCATTAGTAACAAAATCCCAGAAGCATAATTTCCGGTCTTTTTTGAAGAAATATGAACATACAATGTGTTCCAGATGGTGCTTTCCAATTTTTTTTCACACAAAAATGAAGCTTTCAGTATAAAGAAAGAGGTAATTTTGAATTGTGTATAAAGCCAAAGAATGCCACACCACACATACTGATCGATATTACATGCACAAACAGAAAGCTGTCAATTTCAGAGGGCAAGTCAAGTGCTCACCTTTTAATTTAGTCTCAATTTTATTAGTTATATTATACAGTATAACTTGATTAAGCAATTAACACAGTCATTGAAAGCAAATAACAAAAAAGAACACAAAATTACACAGAACATTTATCTTCAGCATGACAAAATCGAGAATTGTTTCTTAAATTTCATGATATAGTCCTCAGCTCTCATTTGGCTCTGCTGACTCAACAATTATGGGTGAAACACAATGTTCTCATCTACTTACATAATCCTCTCCTCAACATCCACTTTCACATATTAAAGCAAAATAAGTCACAGCGTTCTTTTCCATAAATAATATGCAGATGAAAATGATAGAAATGAGCCAGTATTAAAATCATCAATTTCTCTGCAAATGCAATCAGATAAAATAATTGGTCTTAGTCACCCACCTCTAAGTCAAAGATCAAGAGTATATAACACAGAGACAGAAAAGTCAGACATCAACTACAAAGCAGTGGGGAGAAAACAAAGAAACGGACTACATACAATATATGTAGGCATTACTCTGTATCTACCCTCTGATAGTGTAGTGGTTACAAGTTGAGCTGCTAACCATAAGGTCAGCAGTTCAAAATTACCAGCCATTCCGTGGGAGAAGCATGAGGCTTTCTGCTCCCATAAAGACTGACAGCCTTGGAAACCCTATGCAGGGTTGCTCTAAGTCAGAACCAACTCCACAGCTCACCACCACCAAAACCTGTTTGTATGCATGAGTGTATTTAATCCTCTGTATTTGTGAATGTGTGTAAATTTCATGGGTCTATGTATATGTGTCAGCATGATTGTGTATGTGTATAAGTGTGTGGTTGTATGTTTGACTGGACTGACTGTTAATGTGTGGCATATTATCAACCTGACTGGCCGTGTATGTGTGCCTACATATATGTCTGTGTTGACCTGACCAAGTGTGTATGTTTGGGTTGGCCTAAGCAATTAATACACAAGTTTCGCATGTGTTTGTGTGTCACACTAAGTGAGTGTGTTGTGCATGTCAATGTGTCAGCCTGAGTGTGTACTGATGATGTATGTGTGTACATGTATATAGGTATGGCAGCATGTAATGGATCAAAACGGCAAGACTCAATTTCTCTTTATTCTGTGTGATACGAGTGTTTAAAAAAAAAAAAAAAAACAGTCATTAAGGTGCAGAATCTTAACTAACTTTAATAGAAATTAAATGTGAAAAATATCCTAAAATGATTCAGTAGTATAGCATGGACAAATCAGTAAATGTAAGTATTATTATTTCATAAGTTAACAATGTGTTCTTTTTCTTTTAGCTTCTATCATGTTAGCAGAACTGCTGAAGAAAGATAAGGCTTTCTGCTCCCACAAAAATTTAAAGCTTCAGAAACCCTATACAGGGTGATAATGAGTCAGAACTGACTCAATAGCACTTAACAACAACAATAGAAAGGTGTAGAAAGTTCTTTTATAAAAATTCTATCTCTGACACAAGAATGAGTACTTCCAAATCATAACTAGTCTTAATAGAAATCAAATGTGAAAAATATCCTAAAGTGATGTAGTACTATACCAAGGGTAATTCAGTAAATTTAAGAACTACTAAGGAGTCCTGGTGTGACACTGTAGGATAAGCACTATACCCCAAAGTCAACTTGAACCACAAGGTGGCGGTTCAAACCCACCAGCTGCTCCTCAGAAACCCTATACAAGGTTGCTATGAGTCAGAATGTACCCAATGATATTTAACAATAACAATTTCATAAATTAGCAATGTGTTCTTTCTCTTTCAGTTAAAATAATTTGCTATAATAAATTAATGTTTATTTTGCTAAATAGCTCTTAAAATCAGTATTACTATTGATTCATGTCTCTTAAAGATCATTTTATTTACTTACCAGATAATTTCTGAACAATCACAATTAAACTTCGTACTAGCATGTTAGCAGCATTACCAATTACCAGTTGTTCTCGAGTCAGCTCAGACTCTTGGAGACCCCATGTGTGTCAGAGTAGACCTGTGCTCCACAGGGTTTTCAATGGATGATTTTTCAGAAGTAGCTCACCAGGTCTTCTTCTGACGTGGCTCTGAACTTGAACTTCCACCCTTTTGACTAGCAGCCAACTGTGTTAACAGCTCTCACCAATCAGGGTATTTGTTTCTATTGTGCATATACATAAAATACTCCTTTATTATAAATATCTCAATTCTTAAAACTAAACACCATGGAGCACTGAGAAAATATACTGGATTATTACTATATTTTGGTTCCCACAATTCACCTCAGACCAATTCATCCTGCCTCACCCTCCAGAGCTAAGAAGAAATATATCACATATGGGTAACTGTCCCAAAAAGAAACAAAGTGTTCCTCCCTTTCCTGCTGACCTACAGCTCATGGGATTTTTTTAAACACCAAGATAAAACCTGGATGTATATCAAGCTTGTCCAGGGGAGCTGCTTTTCCCCAAAGTGTCAGTTCAAAAGGCCTCTTCATGAAATGGAATGTAACAAAGGTAGGATTTCTTTTTAGAACTCAGCTATTTTGGTATGTTCTCTCCCAGCACCTCATAAATGTGTGTATAAATGCATGCACATTTATAAAATGCACTCACACAACTGTTCCACAACCTGAAACATAGAGCTTACCATTTCCTTGTTTTATTATGACATATCAAATGAAGGCTAGCTCCAAGTATCTACATGCCAACAGTATTCATTATTTTATACTCCTTCTTGCCCTGGTCTCATAAGAACCTTTAAGAAATTCAGCAAACTCGAGCATGGGCTTCTGGCCTTCAGTTGCAGTGACCACTCAAATGCTAGCATCCAAAGTCCAAGTTCAAATCAAAGGTAGGTTGTTGTTGTTAGGTGCCATCGAGTCGGTACCAACTCATAGCAACC
>NW_006408577.1:626422-627692 GCF_000296735.1 Chrysochloris asiatica
TTATCCTATCACAGACAGCGTTGTACCTCATGACTGATCTGGATATGTTCTTTTTGACAATGAATGCAACACCATTCCTCTTCAATTTGTCATTTCCAGCAAAGTAAACCATGTGGTCATCAGATTCAAAATGGCCAATACCAGTCCATTTAAGCTCACTAATGCCTAAGAAATTGAAGTTTATGTGTTCCATTTCATTTTTGACAACTTCCAATTTTCCCAGATTCATATTTCATACATTCCATGTTCCAATTTTCAATGGTGGTTACAGCTGTTTCTCTTCATTTTGAGTTGTGCCCCATCAGCAAATGAAGGTCCCGTGGGCTTTTCCCTCTGTAATAGGATAATATCCATACACCTATAAAGAAGACCAGTTTATGCCACTATTATTCAAATTACACACTAACCACTAAGCCAGATGACGAAACCTATGACGTCTACCAACTTCTTCAGTTTTGATCAAACATGCAATATTGAATGATTCTATGGGTAAAATGTTGAATGATGCAGGAAGCATCAAAAGAAGATGGCAGGGAGCTATTAGCTGTAAATACCAACAGAGACGGAAAGAGTCTTTACATCAAGCTATTCCCTCTATATACAGGGTAGATAGGGATGGGCAACTTAGACATTGGCTACCTAAAATGAGGGGGCAATAAAGACATGAAGTGACTGGCTTACAAGATTTCAAGAGGGAGTATAGTTTAAGAGTGTGTGGGGGAAGATAGATTATCTACTGAATAGTCTCCATCTTGTCTAAATGGGTCTGGTAAAAAGATATGGGGATAAGATTCTTATGATTTAATAGTGAGTAATTGTTATCATGACTAATTGCAACGGTCACAATTGTAAAAGTAGAAGTTTTGTAACAGAAAAAGGGGAGTAGTTAATCTTACAGTCCAGAAACAGAGGATCCTAGGACCATCAAGAGAGAAGAGCACAAGCAGAATGTGGGACCTTATCCAGAGAAGCAGCAATGCCAGAGAGGGGGACATGGAGAGAGGGAGCAGCTGAGGACTCTAGATTCATGGGAAGAGGGGCACTGAGAACTAGCAGCCAGGAAGCAGACTTACAGAATGTGCCCTTTGATGGTGTAAATTATTATATATGCCTGAGTGTCTTTAATAAAGAGCTAAAATGAATATAGAGAAATACTATTAACTGATGGTACATGGAGGGGATTATAATCATTGTAATGAAACAAAGTATATGATTTATTGAATGTAAAACTGATGATCTGCCCTGTAAAGTTTCATTCAATTCACACACA
>NW_006408577.1:628007-631178 GCF_000296735.1 Chrysochloris asiatica
AGATCCATATTTGTGCCCATTCCAAATAAAGGTGACCAACAAATGCGGAAATCATCACACAATATCAGTGACATCACATGCAAGTAAAATTTTGCTGAAGATAATTCAGAAGAATTATATATGTGGATTATTGTATTGGTGAAGAATATTATAAGCACTGTGGACTGCTGGATGAACAAACAAATCAGTCTTGTATAAAATATAGTTAGAATGTTCTTTTGAAGACTTTGTCTCTCATTCTTAGGACTTACTGTCAGGAGGGACTCGTCTCTGGAGAAGGACATCATGCTTGGAAAAGAGGAGGGTCAGTGAAAAAGAGGAAGGCCCCAACAAAATGGATTGACATAACGGCAAAACAATGAGCTCAAAGACAACAACAACTGTGTGGATGGTGAAGGGCCGGACAGTGTTTCATACTATTGGACACCAAGCTGCCGTGCACCAGCACCTGACAACATGAGTCAAAATTCACTCAATGACAGTGGGTTTGGTAAAGACTACTGAGAAAATAAGTAAAGCATCCATGTCAAACTTCAGTCATTTTTATGTTTTATATCCTAAAACTACAACAGAAACTAAAAGCAATACTCTTGTAAATGACTTCTACAGAGTCTCATGTGAGATCCTTCAGACGTTTGGCAGAAATCAAAGTAAGAAACAACTTTAAGGGGTCATTCTTTATCTAACCCTTTTACTAAGAACTTTGGCCAAAAGAGACTAAATGATAACCTGTTTCTGGTACATGTCAGATAAACTAGCGTTTCCAGATAAACTGCCTCAGCTATAGTCTCAGAATATGATTAATGTTATATGCTGAGCAGAAATCTCCAAGGAAAACTTCTTCTCTTAATTCATCTTATAATTAGTTCATAATTCATTAGGCTGACCAGACTGCCAAACTACACAGAGAAAAAAAGTGCCTCATTGGTATCCAAAAAACTGAGCTAATTCATTAACGATAACATATGGTGCTGTGGGTTAATGCACCAGCCATCTGAACTGCAAAGTCGGCAGTTCAGGCGCACGAGCTGCTCTTTGGAAATGCTACACAGGGTCACTATGGGTCAGAACTGACTCGACAGCACTTAACAACAACAACATGCTAAAAATTCACAATGTTCTGCCACATGGTACAGATTCCTCATGAAAAACAACAGCAGCACACACACATTCTGTTCATCTACTGAGTAAAATGGCCATCTTCAACAATCTACTGAATTCTTAACTATTTCAATAAACAAAACTCTTGATTTTCCAGGAAAGAAAAATTTGTATACATTAGACTTGTAAAATATATTATGATATACCAAGGTAATAAGTTAAAAAAAAAAAAAAAAAAAGCACTTCTGGTGTGTCACTTTATGGTAAACACTGGATTGCTTATCATTAGGTTGTGGTTCAAACCCATCAGCTGCTCCTTGGAAACCCTATACAGGGTCACCATGAGTCAGAACTGACTCAGCACTTTAACAACAAGAACAATGAGCACAGAGGGTTATTAAGACAGTAGGAAAAGGTGAGCTAGCAGGCTTTATCCTCCTTTAACAGGTTTCTTATGCCTTTGCTTCAAAAAAAGATCGTCTGGCATACCTATTTACGATACAACCCCAAGCATAAGCCTGCTCTACAGTTTAGATTTCTTAAATTTATGTCTTTTGCTCAAAACTAGCTTTTACTAAAGGCAACAGAATAACAAGTAGAACCAATTTCTGTTTCTAAAGTACTCTAAGTTCAAAATTTGCATACAATGATAGTGAAGATTGGTAATACTCTGTTGGATTCAGTATAATCCTAATTATTAGCAGCACCAGTAGCACAGATCTGTGTGATTAAGTTTTAGGGAGTCCTGGGCTCACAGAAAGTGCCACTCCTAAGCCTCACAGAACATTTGTGTTTCAAATGTTATTCTCACATACTGAAGCTGAAAAAATATATATTCTTAGATCTTGAATTTTAATACGCAATCAAATCCAGCATGTGAATGCCATTCGGGTAGAAAGAAAGACTGAGTGAAAATATACATCCATCTTAAGTAAATAGTCAAAGATCTCAGATCACTAAGCCTTTAAAAATTAGGTCACTAGAACCCTTTTTCCATTCTAAAAAACTCATCTCTTGAAAACAAATAAAAGAGCATATAACAACAAGAATGCTAGATTTATGGGAGTAAACCAGCCATTACATATCAGATATGATGCCATCTGGGCTTTTTATAAAAAAAATTGCAGGAAAAAAAAGGCTATAAAGATATTAAAGTTCTGCCAGTGATTATATAACCTAAGAGGTTGTGAAGGGTAGAAAGTAGGTTTCCGACTGTGTATGGAAAATTTCCTCTACAGATGGGTTCTCACCATTTGGGGAAGATTTTTTTTTTAAAAAAGGCAATACAGATATCAAATGTTCAGGAGCTAAAAATTCCTAATGAATCAAAAGATAACTTTGCATTGGCTGGTATAAAGTCAGCCAAAGGAATATTCAAATTTACTAACCTGGATTCCATAAGGAAGATGAAGTAGTTGAGTAATAAGAGTAAGACTGACTCTTCTGCCTGGATCTTGGTCCAACAAATACAATTCTTCAGTTACCATAAAATGCTACATAGAATTGCGATACTCTATTACACAGCTGCAGTGCAAGTCTCACAAGCAGGTGAATTTTAATTACAGATAAAAAGACAAAGATGCTTGCTATTAGTAGACACATTTAATGCCATATCACTTCCAGACCGCCCAAGTCTGCCAAGCTGAGCTCACTTTTAATTCCTCCTTAGCTTTTTTGGATCAACATTTGATTCAACATCAACAGTCTCTGTAACATTTTCCTAAACACTTCTTCCTCTTTGTTTCCATTGTTTCTCTTTATACGGAAGCATCCTGAGCTTTGATAGTGTTTGTATTTTGATGTTCAGCCTATCTCTACCTCACTAGCTCAACACCTAGTCTATAAGGTCTTCCTATCATGAAAAAGAGCCCTGATATGGTGCTGTGGGTTAATGCGCCAGACTGCAAAGCAGTTTGAACTGCAAGGTCGCCAGTTCAAGTTCACCAGCTGCTCCTCAGAAACCCTATACAAGGTCACTATGGGTTGGAACCAACTTGATGGCACTTCACAACAAATCATGGGAAGAAAATGTCATTCTTCTCAAAATCAAATAATGGGAGAATCGGGTTC
>NW_006408577.1:631293-632407 GCF_000296735.1 Chrysochloris asiatica
TTTCAAATATTTGTAAATCAATTTTTTTGCAACTATTAATAATCCAGTGTTAAGAAGTCTTTGGTTACAAGTAACTGAAAGTCTAACTCAAAACACTTGAGCAATAAAAGAAATAGTTTAGATTTTGTAACTAAAAACCCCAGTAACAAGGTTTGATTTGTCCCAGCAGCTCAATGGTGTCACAAGACTACATTTGCCACCAGCCTTTTATACTAGGTACTGTCTTTATCCTAAGAATTTTTAGTGGTCTTCAGATGGTTTGTAGTACCTTCTAAGACTACAAGCTTCGTTAAGTACTTTCAGTTGGAAAATCAACACCCATTTTCCCAGTTTTTGTTGTTGTTAAGTGTCAAGTCGGTTCCAACTCATAGTGACCCTGTACAGGGTTTCCGAGGGTGTAAATCTTTACGGGAGTAGAAAGCCTCATGTTTCTCCCGCGGAGCAGCTGGTAGTTTCGAACCGCTGACCTTAAGGTTTGCAGCCCGATTTGTAACCACTATGCTACCAGAGCTCCTTCGCTACTGGACTCCCAGTAGTTCCATTAAAATGTCAGTAACCAGTTCAATGGGGAATGTGACCACCATGGAAAAAACTCATTGTGGTCAAGAGGATGGGAAACAGATTGTTTACATCCATCAAGTCTCTTTTATAGCTAGCTAATGAGATCTCTCTTACCTTACTGCACACTTAAGAAAGTTAGGTTGCTGGATTTGGAAAAGAAAATAATTGCTTGGGAGTCAACCAACAAACACTACTAAACTAAAACCTTTATATTTATCAGATGGTACATCTTCTGTGTCTTCTAATCTTTATCTCACCTGCAACAGTAGAACATTGTCTATAGAAAAGCACAAAGTGAAACACAGTAGTGGCAAAATACAAACTTAGAGAATACATACTGAATACTTGATTGCTATACTATTGCTTTACAGAATCCTGGTGTGGATCTGTGGGTTATTGTTGTTGTTGATAGGTGCCATCTAGTCAGCACCGACTCATAGTGATGCTATGTACAACAGAACAAAACACTGCCTGATCCTGGGCCAACCTCACAATTGTTGCCATGCTTGAACCCATTGATGCTGCCATTTTGCCAATCCATCTAACTGGGGGT
>NW_006408577.1:632863-637282 GCF_000296735.1 Chrysochloris asiatica
TTACTGTATTGAACTGCAAAGTCGGTTTGAACCACAAGGTCGGTGGTTCAAGCTCACCAGTCACTCCTAGAGAACCCTATACAGAGTCTCTATGTATCGGAACAAACTTGACAGCACTTAACAACAACACATACTAATTCATTAGGGATCCTGATGGCACTGTAGGATAAGCATTGAACTGCTAACTGTAAGATCGACAGTTCAAATCCACCAGCTGCTTCAAGGGAAAAAGATGAGTCTGTCTGCTCCCAGAATGACTTATAAGGTTGCCAAAGTTGAAAGCAACTCAATGGCAGTGGATTGGGATACTAAGAACTCAAAACATGTATAGTCACAAGATGAGAAGGAAATGAATTACATTTAAACAAACTTAGAATTTTAGAATTCTTATTGCCCTTGGGACCATTGTGCTTGCCTCATTTTTAAAGCATCAGACATTTTAAACAGCACTTAAAAAAATGAAACTTTAATATTTTAAGTATGTTTTTATAATTTCATTTGAGGATAACAATAAAAGTTAAAAATATGGCTTTTAAACAGGTGATTGTATATACTACTTTATCTAGGAGATCCCAGAATTATGCCTTTTATTCTGGATACCACCTAAAAACATTCACTTTCACTCTCAATACATTCATGCTAGTTTTAAATAAAAATTCAAGCATGATGACATACCCATGTCTATTACATTCTAAGAGAGACTTGAGACAAAGCTACGAAGTCAAAGAAAAGCTAAATGTGTAGTTTAATTTAATATTGTAAGAAATAGAATCAGCCTCTAAATCTAAAAGAAAACCACAGCTGTTATCCTTTAGGGATTTGAATTAAAACTCATCATTAACTTCCTGTTAATACTCTTCCCTTAACCAATCAGTGGTCACATGATGTTTTCAGACCTTGGACACTGAGCTGACTTGAATGGCCTTTGTAATGCAATTCAATAAGATTACTTTTAATCTAAATGCTGTGTGTCCTTTATAGGACAACAAATCCTAATCCTCCATTTACAAAAGGAAAACTAATCTAGTCCCCCAGTAACTGATTACTCATTATTTTCTGTTGTCTGTTTTCCTCCTAAAAACAAATTTTAAATTCAGTCAGTTTAAAGTTAGTCTAAAAATAACTACTTGGTAGTTTTAAAATGCAGTTAAAGAACCTCTCTTGTTTTTTTTTGTTTTTGATAACCCAAACTGGGTTATGACAAATAGAATTCCTTTACTACTAAAGAAAAGATTACCATAACAAGCTGCCTCCTTGTTATGGTAATAAATGCAAGTTTAAAATAATAAATGCAAGTTTAAAAGCCTTTCATTTCCACTTTATAAATTGAGAGTGTATATCTGGAACCTCAAGGAGTTCTGGTAGCATAGTGGTTACGAGTTGGGCTGCTAACCTCAAGGTCAGCAGTTCAAAACTACCAGCAGTTCCGTAGGATAAAGATGAGGCCTTCTGTTCCTGTAAAGATTTACAGCCTCGGAAACCCTATACAAGGTTGCTATGGGTCAGAACTAACTGGACAGCACTTAACAACAACAATCTTGAACCTCAGATTAGTTACCTGCATCTATACTTTATCAGCTAAGCAATAATGGTGTTTTAAAGCAAGGCCCCACAAAAGACCATTCAGAATGGATCTTTCTGCCTTTTGCCACTTTATTGCATCATTATCAAGTCCTGTTTCCCCAGGACAGTGCGGGATTAGGTGGAATTCTCAAAGATGTGCTGTGTGTGTGTGTGTGTGTGTGTGTGTGTGTGTGTGTGTGAAGTACATGGTGATGAAAACATCCCTCATCATCTGTCAGGTTCACTTGCCTTCTCTTTCACCATCCCAGTAATGCCCCACCATCTCCTTACTTCCCCATTCTCCTAGACATCTTTGTCAGTATTTTGATGCCATCTCCCCCCTCAGCTCTGCAGGCGTTAGGGAGACAAAATGTTGGGGCTTCTCTCTGTGACCAGGAAATGAGAGTCTAAAATTAAAAGTAAAAAAATAGACACATAAACTATTTTAAATATGAAAATCAGCTCCGAAATCTAACTACTACCTTCACTGTGTTTGGAGCTTGTAACTTTCAAAAAGAAAAGGAGTTCATTGTTTAAATGAATAAGGAAAGACTTTTCTAAAGGTATTAGGAAAGAAAAGAGAATTCCAACAAAGACTAATGATGCTGTTTCTTAATACAACTCTATAAGGCCTCAAATAAGACAGAAATAAAGCAAAGAAGAACTTTGACACACTCAAGCGTTTTCTTCAGGGATGAAGGGAGAAGGCAGATTTGTTAACAGCAACAAAAAGATTCTATTTCAACTCTAACTTGAGGACTGATTTATTCCTTTTAGAATACTTGGCACATTTTCTTACACCTCTATACATCCCCATAGAGCAAATATTTTTATTTATAACTTTGTTGAAAAGCAAACTGTTCCTAAAAGGGCAGGCCAAAAGCAACATAATTTTCTAAAATACACACAATGGAGTCGATACTTGAAATTGGTGCGTTTTGGTTTTGGCTTTTTTTGTGTGTTTGGCATTGGCTTTAGCTTTTTTTAATGTGCTTTGTAAAGTATACAGAATAAAATTCCTTAACTGCCTGGAATCCTCTCACTGTCCAGGACCTACCTACAAACTAAATATTAAAACTAAATAGCAATTGCTTTTGTGCTTATAAATGGCATAATGTTGGTGGTGGTTATGTGCCACGGAGTCGGTTCCGACCCATAGCGACCCTGTACAGGGTTTCCGAAGCTGTAAATCTTTACGGGAGCAGAAAGCCTCATCTTTCTCCCACGAAACAGCTGGTAGTTTCGAACTGCTGACCTTGCGGTTTGCAGCCTGATTCATAGCCACTACGCTATAATACTATAACAGGAAAGGTAAATTTGAAGCTGCATATGTATAAGGCATGATTTACAAATTTAGTTGATTCCTAGTTTATGCATCAATTCAAAATATGCAAATCAGTCATTCAAAATGAATTAAGTTCTTACCATGTTTTAATACTAAAGTGAATAAAAAATTAATTAGAAACTTGGTCTACACTTAATGATCTTAAAACTTTACAGAAAATGAAACAAATTACTTTAGGAAATACAGTGCTTATAATACAGCTATATTATAAGCCACTAAAGTCTGGTAGCATAGTGGTTACGAGTCGGGCTGCCAACCTCAAGGTCAGCAGTTTGAAACTACCAGCGGTTCCACGGAAGAAAGATGAGGCTTTCTGCTCCTATAAAGATTTGCAGCCTCAGAAACCCTGCACAGGGTCACTATGAGTCAGAACCGACTCCACAGTACTTAACAACAACAACAATGAATTCTTCAAGCTGTCTTCCATTTACTAAAACCTACTAGATACTGTGTTAAACATTAGGGATACAGCAGTCAAACATATATAAATATGATTGAACTACAGGGGAGCAGGGGGTATATCTTAGTCCTAGTGGAGCTCTGTGGGCTAATGCGCTGGACTGCAAAGTCACTTTGAACCACAAGGTTGGGGGTTCAAGCTGACCAGTCAATCCAGGGGAGAAGGAAGGCAGTGCATGGAACAATCCAAATAAAGAATTGGAGGTGCTGGAAAAATAAAACAACAGAGTGTTCTGGGAGCTGCAGGCAGCTGGGTATTTTGGAATCGGGATGAGGTGAGAAGTGGAGAATATGTGATGAGTAGATGGATACCTGGGACAAGTCCTTACACACTGCCCGCAAAATTACAATTCTATCACATAGGCAGTGGGTAAGTCACTGAGGGCTTAGGAAGCAGGATCTCTCTTTTATCAGTTCAAGTCATTTGATAACTGATTTCATAACAACCCTTATAACCACTTCAAGAAAATGATGAGAAATTTCCAAGCAGTGAAAAATTAGTCTTTTATATTTGTATCTTTGCATATACACATACAAATTTATTTGCAAAATATATTTTTCAAATATAAATAATAATTCACATTATTTAAATAATAGTAAGCATTCTTTTTAAATTAATTAATTCATACATATGTTAAAACTAGAACTGCCTCACATTTAATAATACCCTATTAATTGGCAGGACACTAGTGTGGTGCTATAGGATAAGCACTGGACTGCTGACCACAAGTTTGGCAGCTCAAACTCACCAGTCGCTCCTCAGAAATCCAATAAAGGCTTACTATGTGTTAGAACCAACCTAACATCATCAACAACAACAATAATGAGCAAAGGCTACTTTCACCAGGGCCAGAATAAATGCAAACATTGTCTTTTTGTTGTTGCTGTAATATTTTATTAAAACATGATATATATATATATATGTTGTCAGGTGCCATCGAGTTGGAACCGACTCATAGTGACCCCATGCACAGCAGAATGAAACAATGTCTGATCCTGGACCAACCTCACTACCGCTGCCACACTTGAGTCCATCAATGATGCCACCTGGC
>NW_006408577.1:639002-640314 GCF_000296735.1 Chrysochloris asiatica
CTATGAATAGCAGAGAAACATTGTCAGATACAGGACAGGAAGGTGGGAAGGCACTCAGAATGCGACTGGGGAAAAAACCGCCTCCTCAAAGTAGAGTTGGCCATTATATATATATATATATTTGTTGTTGTTATGTGCCATCGAGTCGGTTCCGACCCATAGCGACCCTGTATAGGGTTTCCAAGGGTGTAAATCTTAACCACTATGCTACCAGAGCTAATTCATATATATATATATGCAAAATCAAAAGCATGCAGTCTATGCATTGTTGCAAAGTGAACATATTCCACATAACCAGCACTAAGATCAAGAAATGGAATTTACCAAAAGCCCAGAAGGGCTCCTCTTCATGTCCCTTTCTAATCATTACCTACCTCAATACCTCAATGATAACCACTAGCCTGACTTAATATCATAGATTATATTTGTCTAGTTTTAAACTTTCTACAAACAGATTTAAAGTCCCCAGGTGGCACAAATGATTGGTATCTTTGTCTACTAACCAACAGGTTGTAGGTTTTAAGTCTATCGAGAGGCACCTTGAAAGAAAGGCATGGTGGTCTACTTCCAATAAATCAGCCATAAAAACCCTATGGAACACAGACCTACTCTGGTACAAACGGGGCTCTCATGAGTCAGAATTGACTCTACAGCAACCAGGTGTATAAATGAAATTATTGTTGTGTTGTTGGGACAGTTCTGACTCATAGCGACCCTGTATAGGATATTCAAGGAATGGCTGGTGGGTTTGCACCAACAGTCCAGTACTTATAATAGAGAGCTGCATCCAGACTCCATAAATGGAATTGTTGGTGTTATTGTTAAACGCCATCCAGTCTATTCTGACTCATAGCAACCCTGGATAGTTTCCAAGGATTTAAATCTTTTCGTAAGCAGCAAGCCTCATCTTTCTCCCATGGAGCCGCTGGTGGGCTTAAATCACTGACCTTGTGATTCAAAATCCAGTGCTTATCTTATGGAGCTACCATGCTCCATAAATGGAATTATGTAGCATTTATTCATTTGTGAGTTTGCTCCATGTTGTTGTGTGTAGTTGTAAATCATTCATTTCCTTTGTTCTGTGCTATTCTATTGTATGAATATATCACAATTTATTTATCCATTCTAATGGGAACACTGAATGTTTTAAAATTGGGAAAGGTGTGCGACAAGGTTGTGTTCTTGCACCATACTTGTTCAACCTGTATGCTGAGCAAATAATACGAGAAGCTGGGTTCTATGAAGAAAAACGTGGCATCAGGATTGGAGGAAGATCATTAACAACCTGCGATATGCAGATGATACAACCTTG
>NW_006408577.1:641477-645032 GCF_000296735.1 Chrysochloris asiatica
ATAGGAGTATGTGGGAAAACATAAAAGATCATAAGACATGAAAATGCACCCTACAAAGAACAGTTGGATAAAAAAAGATACTAATTGTTAAATTGTTTATTAATTCTTTCACTACAACCCATCCTATGACTCACACACACTATTTAGGGACAACGGTCATTTTTGGAAACACCTTATGAAAAGTAGAACATGAATCCATTTCTGCTTCACAGCTTGATTAAGTATCATTTAAAAAAGAATAATCCATTCTTCAATTTTATCTTTCAAATAATTTGGTTCAACATTAAGCAAATAACCATATTGTAAGTGGGTATATTAGTGCTAGAAAAAATTACTGATAGATTGCAAAAGGGAACGTTTGTAGAAGAAGCAGGTTTTGATTTTCATCATATGTAAGAGGTTGAAAAATACAAATCATTTCAAAAATCCACATAATCAAAACACTAGCAACTGCATTTCTGAAAATATTTCATCAGACTCCCATGGTTTGAAATATATGGATTTTGTGGATTGGCTGGGCTCTGTGCCTGGAAAATTTCCCAGAGATCATCTCACATTTTTATTCCTAAGATCAATAATGTCAGCAGATGTTAAGGCTTGTTAGCCAAGTACAGGTCTCAAAAAAAAAATAAATAAAAGAGAGAAAGAAAGAAATAACAGAGAGCCAAGTATCTTAATAGTTCATAATCCAATAACTCTAATGATGAAATGGATTTTTTTTAAAGTTATGAAGCATAACTGCTTGAATAAGAATTACATAAAACACTTTGCTAAGTGTCTAAGTTTTAGTTAAAAAACACAACCAGCCCTAAATCATACACATTATAGACAGTCTTGCTAAATCATCCTATAATAAAAGAGCAACTGTTAAATTCTACATTAATAAACAATTCCATGTTCTGGATAATATTTCTCTGCATAGTTGAGGAGATTTTGTTCACTGAAAACACATAAAATATTTTTCCAGTTCTTCAGTGATTACCTTCTTTTAAATGTCTTTGGAGTCCTGGTGTGGCACAGTAGTATAAGCACTGGACTGCTAAACTCAAGGTCAGCAGTTTAAACTCACCAGCTGCTCCTTGGAAATCCTATACAGACTTGCTATGAGTTGGAACCAACTAGATGGCACTTAACAACAAAAACAAATTTCTTTAGAAATAACATTTATTCTCGTGCTGCTGTTATTAAGTGTGCTGAGTCAGTTCTGACTCATAGCGACCCTGTATAGGGTTTCCAAGGAGCAGCTGGTGGGGTTCCATTGGGTTCCACAGTTAGCACCTTGAACTCTGAAGACAGTGATTGGGCTTATTTATATACTACAGTAAAGAAAAAATTTTTTTTTTACTTTTAAGAAATTGAAATATTCTATAATATGGGACTGCCAACCACTTGATTGGAGGTTCAAACCCACCAACTGCTCCTTTGAAAACGTATAGTGAGTCGCTATGAGTTAAAAGAGACTCAACAGCACTTAACAACAATATGTAAAAAATTCATACAGACTGACACCAAAAGTTAAGGTGCTAGTCTGTATTAAGTACTTTTTCAGGGCAAAATCGTCAATACTAATGATCATGATATTGAGTATAGCAATAAAAATGACTATACTATTAATTCAACAGACTATCTAATTTAATCATCATAATAGAGTAGGCATTGCTATCCTTGTTTGTCAAATGAGAAAACAGTAATTTTCCCCAATTCACATGGGTAGTAAATACTAAGGAGTTCCCTAAGCAGTAAAATTGGGAAGCGCAAGGCTACTAACCTAAAGGTTGTGATTTAAGTCCATGTGTGGCGCTGTGGGTTAATGCACTGGACTGCAAAGTCGGTTTGAACCACATGGTTGGTGGTTCAAGCTCACCAGCTGCTCCTTAGAAACCCTATCCAGGGTCACTATGGGCCGGAACAAACTCAAGGGCACTTAAAACAACAACAAACAAAGGCACATAGAAAAAACAACCTAGGGACCTATTTCTGAAAAACTAGCACAGATCTACTCTGACACACACATAGGGTCACCAAGATTTGGGGACTGAGTCAATGGCAGCTAACACTAGCAGTAGATATTAAGAGGCAAACTAAACTAAGTACACTATGAGGTTCTGGGAAGAAAGACCTAGTGGTGTATCTGCTCCATAAAGATGACTGCGACTGCCTATCAAACTCCCTGGGGCAGTTCTCTCTGTCACATGAGGCCTCTATTGGTAGAAATTGACTTGATGGTACCTAACAACAACACAATAATACAATATATGCTTAACCATATGCTACATCTCATCCCACTACCAAAGTGAAGATCTAGCAAAACTGCATGAACACTTTGGAAGGAAAATTAAAAACCAGGTGAAAATGGGCTTATCATCTAAATTAGATTGTGACCTATATATTCCAGCATGAAATGAAAAGCATCTCTAAATTTCCAGAAGTAGAAGTCCTTACAAACAGATAGATACCTATAAACTCAAGGCCCAGAAGACTGCTTGAAGATTACTTCCAAGAAAAAACAGAGATTTGTTCAATCATAAAAAATGGGATATAGATCAAGAGGCAAGTCCTGAACTGTGAGAGAAAAGAACAGTGGTGTGGTCCAAACTCCTGTTCCAAACGCCTCTTCTCTTGAGACCTCAATGTATTAACTCATAATATGACTCAATGAGACTATCCCAAAGCACCTGTTAGATAGCTGATTTGTACATGTGGGACCTTGAGGTTTAAATTCTGGTAACAGAAAGAACTCAGGTATAAAGTATGAATTTATTGTGATAGGGTATGAAGTCTGGATTCCCTTCTGGCTAGACTGCCTTAGTGAAACATGGCAGCTGTGGCCTCGAGGTTTAGCTGCAGAGCCATCTTCTATAGATATAGCTCAGAGTATCACAACAGTGACATTCATTAAATTGTGACAGGAGCCCTGGTAGTGTAGTGGGTTATGTGTTGAGCTATTAACCGTAAGGTCAGCACTTCAAATCCACCTGCTATTCTGTAAGATAAAGAAGTTTTCTCCTCCCATAAAGATTTACAGCCTTAGAAACCCTATACAGGAGTGCTATGAGTTGGAATCAACTCGATGGCATAGAGCAGCAGCAGCAACAGTATTGAGATGGATTCAGTTGTTACCTCAGGTCATTCTGGATAACCAGAGCTCTAAGAAAAGCTAAAATACATTAAATGTCTAGTCTTGCTATATTCACAAAGAATCTTCCTCCTCCTACCAAGGCCCTCCCCTACTGTCTACTCCTTCCTCCCTCCTAAACACTGGGCATCCATCCCAGGATATTCCCTGTGTGCTACAAAATATTCACCTCTCCCTTTAAAATAGCAGTCTCACTGTAGCTCATTTAGGTGTTAGAAGAAAAGCGATCAAATTAAAAAGAATCAGACTGGAGTATAAATGACTGACAGGAGCTTAACATTTTGACTGTCTGTATTTGCACTGTTGTTGTTGTTGTTAAGTGCCGTCGAGTCGGTTCCGACCCATAGCAACCCTGAACAGGGTTTCTGAGGGTGTAAATCTTTACGGGAGTAGAAAGCCTCATCTTTCTCCCACGGAGC
>NW_006408577.1:645787-650869 GCF_000296735.1 Chrysochloris asiatica
ATTCTCCTCCAACACCATAACTCAAAAGCATCAATTCTTCTACGGTCTTCCTTATTCACTGTCCAGCTTTTGCATGCATATGAGGTTACTGAAAATACTATGGCTTGGGTCAGGCACACCTTAGTCCTCAAGCTGACATCTTTCTTCAACACTTTAAAAAGGTCTTGTGCAGCAGATTTGCCTAATGCAGTATGTCATTAGATATCTTGACTGCTGCTTCCATGAGTGTTGATAGTTGATCCAAGAAGAATGAAGTCAGTTTTCCTCCGGTGATAAGAATGTTGTTTATTGGTCCAGTGGTGAGGATTTTTGTTTTCTTTACATTAAGATGCAATCCATAACGAAGGCTGTGGTCTTTGATCTTCATCTGACTCAGGGATTTCTGAGGAGCAGCTAGTGAATTTGACCCATCAACCTTACAATTCAAACTGACCTTGTGGTCGAGTACTTATCCTACAGTACTACACCAGAACTCATATATATATATTTGATTGGGGAAAGAAAAGGTACTGCTCTATGTAGGGTACCTTACCTTTAACACCCACCTTATTTTATCCCTTGTGTTGCTGTGGGTTAGGCATTGGGCTGCCACCTGCAAGGTCAGCAGTTAAAAAGCACCACAGGAAAAAAAATGAGGTTGTATGTGTTCATACATACTTACAATCACACAACCCCTGTTGTTTTTAATTGCTGTTAGGTGCCGTTGAGTCAGTTCTGACCCATAGCAACCCTTTGGACAGCAGAAAGAAACACTGCCCAGTCCTGCGCTAGCCTCACAATTGTTGCTATGTTTGAGCCCAATGCTGCTGCCACTGCACCAATCCATCTCATTGTCAGGGGGCTCCCTCTTTTTCCCCATCCCTCCACTTTACCAAGCATGATATCCTTCTCCAGGGACTAGCTTCTCCTGATAACACACTCAAAGTATGAAACACCAAGTCTGGCCATCTTGAATTCTAAAGAGCATTCTGGTTGCACTTCTTCCAACACAGATTTGTTTGTTCTACAGAGTCCTGGTATGGCACTGTGGGTTAATGCACCAGAATGCAAAGCCGTTTGAACTGCAAGGTCAGAGGTTCAAGCTCATCAGCTGCTCCTTGGAAACCCTATACAGGTTGCTATGGGTCAGAATCTACTCAACAACAACTGTCAGTCCATGGTGCCTTCAATATTCTTCTCCAACACTTTAACTGAAATGCATCAATTCTACTATGGTCTTCTTTATTCATTGTCCAACTTTCACATGGTAAATGAGGATACTGCAAATAACTTGGCTTGGATCAGATGCGCTTTAGTCCTCAAACTGACATCTTTGTTTTTCAACAATTTTGCATTTTGTGCAGCTCTTCTATCTAAACTCCTACACAGAGACATGATGAGTTGGAATCGACTCAATGGCAGTGTTGTTGTTAAGTATTGTTTAGTCAGTTCTGATCATAGAGATTCTCTATAAGGTTTCCCAGACTTCAGATCTTTGGGAGAGCAAAGCCTTCTCTTGCTCCCATGAAGCGACTGGTGGACTTGACCCACCAATCTTGTGAATCGCAGTCCAGAGTTTATCCTAGATTTGGTTTATATTTTTCAGTTTCACTTTAACCCACCAAATCAGAAAAATAAAGCCAGATAACTAGCAACCCACTACCCTCTTCTGGAAAAGATTTTTCATCCAAACTGCTGAGCTAGCGTACACAGGCTCTTTAGGCTAGCAATTTCAATTACAGTTATCCCTTGGAATTCACAGGGGATTGGTTCTAGGACCAGCTATGGATCTTGAAATCTAAGGATGCTTAAATCCCTTATATAAAATGTCTATAGTATTTGCATATAATCTACTGTTATCCTCCCATAGGAGTCCTGGTATGGTGCTGTGGGTTAATGCACTGGACTGCAATGTTGGTTTGAATTACAGGGTAGGTGGTTCAAGCTCACCAGCCTCTCCCTGGAAACTCTATACCTGGTCACTATGGGTTGGAACCAACTTGATAGCACATAACAACAACAACATCATCCTCCCATAGGCTTTAAATCATCTGTAGATTACTTACAATGACTAATACAATATAAATGTTATGTAAATAGGACTTGATGATCCTCCTTAGATTTTGAGGGATTGCCTTGACCACTTAATTGCTTTTTCTTTTCTCAAATATTTTTGATCCATGGTTGGTTGACTCCAAGGATGTGGAATCCATAGTTACTGAGGGTCAACTGTACCAAATGTAACTGCAAAGTGTATACTTTAAAATAATCATTAAATCCCACGCTAACACTCAAAGCATTCATATATTAAAGATTAGCTTAGAAAAGTATTCAAGACATAACCAGGCCACTCAGTAAATGAGTAAAATTAATTTTTGTTGCAAGAGTAAACACTAAATGAAGTGGTTCTGCTGATATTTACCTTCAATAAGAAACATATTCATTTGAAATATCTCTGATTGTGCCAAAACTAATTATATTATATAAAAGTTTTTCAAAGTTGTTTTATAGCTTATTGGGATTCACTTTTCTCAAAAGTCTACTAGAATTAGTTTTCAGTCTTCTGTTTCTCTAAACATGACCATATTTTGACCACTTCACAAGCTACACTGGAAAATTATATAAATAAAAAATGTCTTTTTGTTTTCCTTCCAAATTGTTTCAAACTTCAGAAATAAGATGTGGTATACATGAGGAATACTTCTTAGATGCTATACACCTAAATATCAATGAACACACATACACAGTAGCTTGCTAAAAAAAAATAGTATGAAATTTCAAATGTAATTTTAAAGAATCAACAAATAAGAAGGTAAATATTAATTCCAAAATTAAAAGAGCAAGAAGAATTTACTATTTGCATAATCCTTCACAGTTCTCTACAATTGTATTGATGCCCATTTTGCCAATGGTGATGATGGCAATGGTGTGTCCTGCAGTCAGTTCTTACCATTGTGATAAAACTGTCTTAATCATTAGTGGTTAGTACCTACATACTGCCATTTTATTAGAGCTTAAAGATAAATACAACTAAAGGTATTTTTAAATGTTTTCGATGTTTTATATGTAAAAAAGTTAAATTTACATTTAAAGAGTTGTGGTGGGGGGCACTAAAGTTCAGTTGAACAGAAACAAGTGAATTCAATCATATATCAAATAAATAATATAACCATTGTTGTTGTTGTTAGGTGCCATCAAGTCTGTACCAACCTATAGTGACCTCATGCACAGCAAAATGAAACACTGCCTGATGCTGCACCAACTCACTACTGTTGCCACACTTGAGTCCATCAATGCTACCACTTGGCCAATCCATCTCATTGAGGGTCTTCCTCTTTCCTTCTTTTTCTCTGACCCTCCAAACATGATATCCGTCTCCAGTGACTGCTCCCTCCTGACAACATGTCTGAAGTATGAGAGATGAAGTTTGGCCATCTTGGCCTCCAAGGAGAACTCTGGCTGCATTTCTTCCAAAAAGGATCTATTGGTTCTTTTGACAGCCCATGGCACCTTCAATACTCTTCTGCGACACCATAACTCAAAAGGATCAATTATTCTATGTTCTTCCTTATTCACTGTCCAGTTTTCGCATGTATATGAGGTTTTTGAAAATACCATGGCTTGGGTCAGGTGCACCTTAGTCCTCAAGATGACATCTTTGCTCTTCAGCACTTTAAAAAGATCTTGTGCCACAGATTTGCCTAACGCAATACGTCCTCTGATTTCTTCAGTGCTGCTTCTGTAAGTGTTGATAGTTGATCCAAGAAGAATGAAGTCCTTGACAACTTCAATAATTTCTCCATTCATAAGAATGTTGTTTATTGGTCCAGTGGGGAGGATTTTTGTTTTCTTTACATTGAGATGTAATCCATACCAAAGGCTGTGCTCTTCATCAGTAAATGTTTTAAGTCCTCTTCACTTTCAGCAAGCAAGGTTGTATCAACTGCATATTTCAGGTTGTTAATGAATCTTCCTCCAATCCTGATGCCACGTTTTTCTTCATATAACCCATATTCTCAGATTTCTTGCTCAGCCTACAGGTTGAATAAGTATGGTTAAAGAATACAAACCTTGTCACACAACTTTTTAAATTTTAAAACATTCAGTGTTTCCATGTTCTTTTTGAACAACTGCTTCTTGGCCAGATACATATTCTTCATGAGCACAATTCATTATTTCGGAATAATCATACTTCACAATGTTGTCCATAACTTGTCATGATCCACACAATCAAAAGCCTTTGCATAGTCAATAAAGCAAAGGTAAACATCGTTCTGATATTCTCTGCTTTCAGCCAAGATCCATCAGACATCAGCAATGAGATTCCTCATTTCACGGCCTCAGAATCTGGCTTGAATCTCTGCAAGGTCTTTGTTTATGTATGATTGTAGCCGTTTCTGTATTACCTTTAGAAAAACTTTACTCGAATGGGATATCAAAGAGATTGTCTGATGATTTCCGCATTCCATTGAGTCACCCTCTCTTTGGAATGGGTACAAATACAGAATCTCTTCCAATCAGTCAGCCAGATAGCTGTCTTCCAAATTTCTTGGCATAGATGAATGAGTGCCTCCTGTGCTGCCTCACTTTCTTGAAAGATTTCAATTTTTATTCCATCAATTCCTGGTGCCTTGTTCTTTGCTAAATCCTTCAATGCACCTTGGACTTTCTCCCTAAGTATCAATGGCTCTTGATCATATGCTACCTCTTGTAATGGTTGAACACCAACCAATTCCTTTTGGTACAGTGGCTCTGTGTATTCCTTCCATCTTCTTATGATGCTTTCTGCATCATTCAATAATTTGCCCAGAGAATCCTTGAATAACGAAAGTCGAGGCTTGAATTTTTTCTTCAGTTCCCTCAACTTGAGAAATGCTGAGCTTGTTCTTCTTTTTAGTTTTCTGATTCCAAATCTTTGCACATTTTGTTGTAATTTTGACTTGATCTTCTCAAGCTGATCTTTGAAATTTTCTGTTCAGCTTTTTGGTCCTCCTCATTTCTTCCATTTGCTTTAGCATCTCTACACTGGAGAGCAAGTTTCAGTGTCTCTTCCGACATCCATTTTGATCTTTTCCTTCTTTCTTGTCTTCTTAATGACTTTTT
>NW_006408577.1:651453-676019 GCF_000296735.1 Chrysochloris asiatica
CATGAGCTTTACTCCATTTGTTTTTATCATGGTCATCTCTACTATGAGGAAGCAGCTCTTCCCCAGTTGCATTTTGAGTGCCTTCCAACCTGAGGGGCTCATTTTGTGGCACTATATCTGACAGTATTTCTCTGCTATTCATAAGGTTTTCAGTGACTAAATATTCAGAAGTAGTTCATCACTCTTTCTTCCTAGTCTGTCTTTGTCTGGAAGCTCATAAGAAATCTTTCCACCATGGGTGACCCTATTGGTATTTGAAATACTGGTGGCATAGCTTTCAGAATCACAGAAACTCACAAGCCAGCACAGTACAACAAACTGACAGACAAATGGTGGCCGTTTGGTGTTAAGTGGAAACTGTCACTTTAGATTTCAAAAAGGTCTGTGCACATGCATAGTAGAACCCTCCAAGGGTGGGGGCGGGGTGTCCATTAGCTCAGGCATCCCCTCTAGGCACCAGAATGGAGGTGCACAGACAGCGAGAGACCAATGAACAGGTATCTAAAAAAAGAATGTCCACACTTGTATCTCCGCGGTTCTGTTAGGCGTTCGTAGCTGTTCTGATCCTTCCCTCACTTGATCTCTCCCAAGATGGCTGCTCCCAGAGCAGCTGAGTATCTTGAATTAGAAAGCAATGGATTTCTTGATTCTGCTACAAATTTCCCTAGCTGTAAGCCTTCCAAGCTTCTAAATATTCCTTTATATGTGGTTCAGAGTTCTAGCACCATCTACTGAGTCTCCTTGGTCCAATATTCTGTGTTGTTGCTGATGGATCTCCTCACTGAATGTCTACCTGATCCGCCATATAACCATGGTGGTTGGTGGTTATATGCCGTGGAGTTGGTTCTGACTCAAAGCGACCCTGTACAGGGTTTCCGACGCTGTAAATCTTTATGGGAGCAGAAAGCCTCATCTTTCTCCCATGGAATAGCTAGTAGTTTCGAACTGCCGACCTTGCAGTTCGCAGCCCGATTCATAACCACCACACTACCAGAGCTCCTTTACAGAGGAAAACTGCACAAAAGAATGCAGGAAATTTTTAACAAAATATATGACTTTACATTCTTGATGAAATACAAATATATTCTAAAGACAAAAAGAACTGCAAAGAAACACTGAATTTTACTTAATGAGTTTGTTGTTGGTACTAGTATTGGTGTGGTGGTGGCAGTGGTTGAGTTGTGGAGTTGGTTCTACTCATCCTAATTCTGCATAGCAGGGGTGGGGAATCTTTTTTTGGCCAAGGGCCATTCGGATATTTAAGACATCATTCACTGGCCATACAATATATCAACTTAAAAATTAAGCCTGCTATATTTAGTCAAACATATCATTAGCTCAGCCCTATAGTGAAGGCTGGAGTCCTGGTGTGGTGCTGTGGACTAATGCATAGGACTGCAAAGTTGGTTGAACTGCAAGGTCATTGATTCAAGCTCACTAGCTGCTCCTTGGAAACCCTATACAGGGTCACTATGGGTTAGAACCGACTTGACAGAATTTAACAACAACAACAAATGTGAAGGGTAGAACTGCAATTGCCTTGGCAGGGCCAGACCAAATGATTTCATGGGCCTTATATGGCTTATAGGAGTTCTGGTGTAGCGTTGTGGGCTAATGCACAAGACTGCAAAGTCGGTTGGAACTGCAAGGTCGACAGTTCAGGTTCACCAGCCACTCCTTGGAAACCCTATACAGGGTCACTATGGGTTGGAACTGACTGGACAGCATTTAACAACAACAATACAGCCTACAGGCCAGACATTCCCTGTTCCTGCTGTATAGAGTTTCCAAGGCTGTAATTTTTTATGGAAGCAGAAAGCCTCATCTTTCTCTCCTGGAGCAATTGGTAGTTTCAAACTGATGACCTTGCAGTCAACAGCCAGACTCATAACCCACTATGCTACTAGAGGTCCTTGGTATTGATGGTGTTAAGTGCTGCTGAGTTATTTCCAATCATAGCAATCCTATGTACAACAGAACAAGACATAGCATGGTCCTGCACCATTCTTTACAATTATTGCTACACTTAAGCCCATTGTTGCTGCCACAGTGCTAATCCATCTCGTTGAGGGTCTGTCCCTCTGTCCCTCCACTTTACAAAGCATGATGTCCTTCTTCAGGGAATGCTCCCTCCTGATAATATGTCCAAAGTATTAGAGGCAAAGTCTGGTCATCCTGACTTCTAAGAAGCATTCTGGCTGTTCTTCCTCCAACACAGATTTGTTTGTCCTTCTACCCTTAATATTCTTCTGCAACACCATAACTCAAATGCATTAATTTTTCTATGGTCTTCCTTATTCACTGTCCATCTTTCACATGCATATGAGGGTACTGAAAATACCTTGCCTTGGGTCAGGCACACTTTCGTCCTCAACTTAACATCTTTGCTCTTAAACATTTTAAAGAAATTTTGTGTAGCAGATTTGTCTAATGCAATATGTCATTTGATTTCTTGACTGCTGCTTTCATGAGTGTTGATGGTGGATCCAAGCAAAATGAAGTCTAATAACTTCAATCTTTGCTGCATTTATCGTGATGTTATTTATTGGCCCAGTGGCAACAAACTGATACAGCACTGAAGGTACTCACTCATTTATGCCAAGACATTTGGAAGACAACCACCTGTCCATTGGCTGGAAGAGATATGCATTTGTACCCATTCCAAAGAGATGTGACCCAACATAATGAGGAAATCATTGGACAATATCATTGATACATCCTGCAAGTAAATTTTTACTAAAGATAATACAAAAATGGCTGCAACAACACATTGACAGAGATCATCCAGAAGTTCAAGGCAGATTCAGAAGAGGACTTGGAAAGAGGGATATCATTGCTGATATCAGATGGATCATGACTGAAAGCAAAGGATACCAGAAAGATGCTTATCTGTGCTTTGTTGACTATGCAAAGACTCTTGACTGTGTGGATCATGACAAACTATGGACAATACTGCAAAGAATGAATGTCCTGGAACACTTAGTTGAGCTAATGAAGAACCTGTACGTGAATCAATAGATAGTTAGTAAAACAACAGATTCAAACATAGGAAAGATTATGAAGCTATAAGCCCGGGCAGTGTTTTCATTCTGTTGTACACAAGGTGAAACAGACTCAACACCTACAAATAACAACTCAAACACACCAAGCTCCCAGATCTTGGTTTCTAAGTACCAGTCCCTATTTTTAAAATTAAAAAATCAAGATTCCTTGGGAAAATCATGATTCCTGAGTAGGGTGGGGAAAGAACCCAATGAGCCAGAAAGAAAAGAAGTATTCAAATACTGTTTAGAAATCTGAACTATTAAAGGACACAGGAGTCAGCATGAGGGGGCTTTTTCTAGTTGAATTTGGGACAATTTTTTTTTCTTATTATTGAGTAAATATTGATATTTTAACAGAGGATAGGGAATAAAAGCTGTTCTTTACAAACGTAAGCCAGTTAATGAATGTAGAAGGAGCAAGAGAAATATAAAGTCATCATTTTGCAACCACCATAGTAATAAATTATTCGGAAAAGACACATCTGTGGATACTAATATAATTAAGTGAAAGACTATTAGGAAACAAGATATCCACAGTCTAAAAGCATCTCCCCATAGATTATTTATTGATATCAAAAGGGAAAAGGGGTACCTTTACCATAAGGAAATGTGGCAGGCACACCCTCACAGAGTGATCAAGCTTAATATAACCAACATTACGACAAACCAACATACTGAGCTACATGATCTTATACACTCCAAAGGATACAATATCATCTGTAAAGCATCCCCACCAAATTACTAAATCTAACCATGAGGAAACATCAGATAAATCCAAAGTGAAAGACATTCTTCAAAGCAAAAGACTTGCATGCTGCAAAAATTCAATGTCATACCAGGCAAAGTTGACTAGGGGACTGTTCTGAATGTGAGGGGCTATAAGATAAGCACTGGTCTGCTAGCCACAAGGTTGGCAATTCAAACCCACCAGCCACTCTCAGAAACCCTGTATTGAGTTTATATGAGTTAGAACCAACTTCACAGCACACAACAACAACAAAGAAACATGATCATTTAAAAAACCCAGTTATAAAGGACATTATTGTGATAATTTGGGAATTTTAAGCATAATATGAATACAGATAAAAGTATTACTGTGATTGTTGTTAAATGTCATTGAGTTGGTTCCAACTCATAGTGACCCTGTATAGGGTTTCCAAGGAGCAGCTGGTATGTTTGAACAACTAACCTTGTGGTTCACAGTTCAGTGCTTATCCTACAACACCCAAAGTAAAGAATTGCTAAATTTTCTGGATATGATCATCCACATGCTACGATATTTCAGGGTGAAATGCAATGATGCTGCAACTAACTTTGAAATGCTTAAGCAAAAAAAAAAAAAAAGGAAAACAAAACCTAAATGTGGAAAAAGAAATAGAGATAAAGCAAAGATGGAAAATTGCTACTAATTGCTGTACCCTCATCAGGTGTTTCTGCAACTATTCCAAGCATTTAATACTTTGACATTAAAAAATATGAGTGAAGCTGGAAACCCTTGAAGTTAGAAAATACTTCTGCCTCTCTTTAGGTGCTGAGATGCTATATTCCATATTACACGGAGTAAATGCATAAGAAGCTCTGGTAGCTCTGGTTACGAATCGGGCTGCAAACCACAAGGTCAGCAGTTCGAAACTACCAGCCGCTCCGCAGGAGAAAAGATGAGGCATTCTGCTCCCATAAAGATTTACAGCCTCGGAAACCCTGTACAGGGTCACTATAAGTCAGAACTGACTCCACGGCACATAACAACAACAACAAATGCATAACTTCTTATTGCTGGCTAAGGTTTCTGAGGCTATAAATTTTTGTGGGAGCAGAAAGTCTCCTCTGCCTTCCATGGAGACGGGCTTAAACTGCCAGCCTCGTGGTTTGCAATCAGTGCTTATTCTACAGAGCTACCACACTCTAAGTTGTGACTTTTCATATTGTTAAGTGCTGTCGAGTCAGTTCCAACTCATAGTGACCCTGTATAGGGTTTCTGAAGAGAGGCTGGTAGGTTTTTTAGTTGCTGTTAAATAAGATCTAACTCATGGCAACCCCATGTACAACAGAACAAAACATCACCTGGTTCTGTGTCATCTCCATGATCTTTGACATACTGGGTCCATTGTTACAGGCACTGTGCATTTTGAGTGATGTCAAACCTAGAGGGCTTATCTTTCCGCACTATCTTGAACAGTTCTCGGTTGTGATCCATAGGGCTGTCATTTGCTAATTTTCAGAACTGTATTATCAGACCTTTCTTCCTACTCTTTCTTAGTCTCCACTCTGTCCACCATGGGTGACCTTGCTGGTGGTTGCGATACCAGTGGCATGTCTTTCAGCACCATAGCAACACTCAAGCAACCTTAGCATGTCAAACTAACAGGTAAATGATAAAAAGTCACATATTTCATATAAATTAAGCATATATGTCACAGTTTTTCAGTGGTTCTGTGGAGCAAGGGCAGGGAGAACCTTGGCAAATACTTTGGAATGTGGCACTTGTTGGAACACTGTCCCTTTCTTACTGTGGTCTTCAAGGCCCTGGACTGTCTACTCTTCTCAGTTCTTCTGTCCTTCTGTATTATTCCTCCTCCCTAGGCCCCTTTTTTCTAGTCTTTATGACTATTAGACTCGTTTCTCCTTGGGGTTTTGTGTTCACTGTGTCCTAGGACCTCTACCTCCAGATCCTCATATTCTGGAGCCTTTGTATCATGTGGATTTCAGCACACCTACTCTGACATCAGCTCCAAAGCAGCTCCTTGTTCCCAGCACGCTCACTCAGAGCACACTGTCTAAACCTCTTAGCAGCACTCACCACTTAGCATCACATGGGAGATTTAATGATTCTGCATTTTATCTGTTTGTTGTCTACCCTCCTGTGAGAAGACCATGCCATCTTGTTCTCTGCTGAACTCATGACTGAACCAATGCTGAACGGAGTCCAGACACACCTATGGACTCAGTCTATGAACAGTGCCAAAATACTCCGAAAAAAAAAACAAAAAAACCCTGCTGATTAAATCCCAGATTGCTTTCCCTGCAATATCTGCATTTAGAACAATCAAGTAAAAAAATGCAAAATAAGAGAATTTGAGGTAATAGCCTCTCATCTTTCTCTTAAAAGATTCTTTTAAGATCTATGAATCAATGTTCTTGTGTATCCTAATAAACAAAAGTATACTTGCAAACAATTGCAAATCACAGCAGGCTGGAACTTGCTGTCCTTGTCACGATAAATGAGGGATTAGAGGTGCTGCTTTTTTTGTCCCCCGCACCCCTGTCACCAGTGAGAAGAAAGTATTAAACAATCAGAGGTGTGAACCTATTCTTGCTTTCCACTTCATCAAATCATATATCATTTTTACATGTGAGCCACGGGGCCATAAATCATGTAAGACAGAATGAGAGCTAATTAAAGGGTCAGCTGAGCATATAATTTTGAATTCCCAGGCACCCAAAAACTGAGATTGACAATACAATGTGATAAAACCCAGAATCATTTGCCAACTAATAAAGTGAGGATTTTCAAGCTCCCACCTTGCTAAGCCAAAAATCCATATTTAAAAGAATCTATAGTGAATATAATACTTATATGGTAATGAATTTTCAGTCATTTATACCAGGACACTTCATTAAAATGTACTTGAATTTTATTATTTTTTTTTTCTTTGTAAAGACTACAAAGTCAAAAGAAATCCCAATGAATTGTGTTCTCATTTCAGATAAAAATTCACTCCTGATATGAGTGTTCTTTATTGGTATTTATATAGCAATGTCCCCAAAGTACATCCAGGTGAAGTGGATTGTTGTTGTTTTTAAGTGCTATAGAGTCATTTCCGACTCATGGCAAAATAGGTTAGTAGAAAGAAATTCCAAGAGGGAAAACAATGGAAAAAGACTAAGGTGGCCAAGATCACCAAAGAAACCAGTAACTGTCAGAAGAGCAGAACCTGAAGAGACAGTGGACTCACCGTGGTTTCCCTGTCTCAACTACGCTGCTTCATCTGAGAGGGCATTTTAGGCTATTCAAGTTTACACATTCTTGTATTTGCATTTCTCATAACATGAAGGATGATTTTGTGTTTTATTATCTTGAATTTTTTTAGAAATCTAACAATATAACTTGGACATAATAATAAATATCAGGACTATTTTCCTTCTTTTAATAGTTTCATAGTTACGAAATAAGGCTTGAAAGCAAGCACTGAAAATAGCACAGTCAGACACAAAAATCAGTTGATTTATAAGAAGAAAAGCACTAACTTTCTATCATTATTCTGTTGTTGTTGTTGTTGTTAGGTGCCATCGAGTCACATGCACAGCAGAAGGAAACACTGCCCAGTCCTGCACCAACCTCATAATCATTGTTATGTTTGAGCCCATTGTTGCTGCTACTGGCTTGCTAAGCCAAAAATCTATATTTAAAAGAATCTATAGTGAATATAATACTTATATGGTAATGAATTTTCAGTCATTTATCCCAGGGTACTCTGCCAAATCATCTCGTTGAGGGTCTTCCTGTTTTTTCTCTGACCCTCCACTTTACCAAACTTGATGTTCTTCTCCCGTGACTGGTCCCTCCTGATAATATGTCTGAAGTATGAGAGACATTACTATAACTTCAAAAGACAAAATGCCTTTTCAAATGTGCTCTAGGATAACATTGGACTGCTAACCACAAAGTCGGTAGTTCAAACCCACCAGCCGCTCCTCAGAAACCCATACAGGGTTGCTATGAGTCGGAACCAACTTCACAGCACTTAACAACAACAGCATTACAATGAGAATTTATATAATTTTAATAATACTTCAAAATCATTGCTAACATAAATGAAAAAAATAAGAGTAAAATATACTACCACTTGATCATTAATTCTTTCTAAAACACAAATCTCCATTTCAATTCAATTCCCAGGGCAGAGATATTTTTTTCCTCTTTGTGAATAAAAAAGTGAACAAGTGGGGGGTTAGGAGTTATACAGAGGAAGGTCTGGTTTTTAATCCTCTCTCCAAGTGAAATGATGATACGCATTTCTCTTCATGATCAAGTATCTATATAAGGTTCCAAACAACCACAGCATGGGGATCACCTGGATCATTCCAAATCATATTACAATCATTGGTTACAATAATGCTGGTTCTTTAGTCAGTACAAAACAAGAAAAACTGCACAGAAAATTCTACTTGTATTTGATTTGTCTTTTCATAACTCCTATCAAAAGTTTCATGAATATAGCGTAGTGGTTACGAATCGGGCTGCGAACCTTAAGGTCAGCGGTTCGAAACTACCAGCCGCTCCGCGGGAGAAAGATGAGGCTTTCTACTCCCATAAAGATTTACACCCTCGGAAACCCTGTACAGGGTCGCTATGGGTCGGACCCGACTCGATGGCACTCAACAACAACAACAACATCTTCCAATCACAAGGTGTCGTATAGTGAATTATCTAATGTCTCTTCTAGTCATAGTCTGTAACTCTTACCAAACAACAATTCTGCCTGCTGGGTCTGGGTAAGAGAATATAGGAGAAGATAGGATGGTGTAATCAGCTGCCGATGTTAGCTGGACTAATTGTAATGATAAAAACTAGAAATTCTAGCATGGCTATATAATGAACCATCTCAGAAGCAGGAAGTAGGGATCTTACTACCATCAAAGGAAAAGAGTCGGGAGTGCAGCAAGTCCTTTGGACTCAGAGATCCATGCACACTGACCCTCCTCAACCTAAGGACAGAAAGCTGTGACACAGTGAGAGTGGCAGAGAAGTAGCAGCAGTAGGACTAAGAACCAAAGCGTGAGACAGACTGGTGGACTTCCCAGTTCATGGAGCAAGTAAAGCTAAGAGACCCTGAGCAGGAGGCATGCTTGTAGAGTGCTGTTCTTGTTGTTAAGAGCTGTTGAGTCGATTCCGACCCATAGCGACCCTGTATAGGGTTTCCAAGTAGCAGCTGGTGAGCTTGAACCACTGACCCTGGGGTTCAAATGACTTTGCAATCTGACGCGTTGGCCCACAGCGCCACACCAGGACTCCTAGAGTATGGTACTACCAGGCAATTAATTGGGGGAGCTAGGTTTTCTGACCCATGGAGCTAGAGCCACGTGCCTTCAGGCTGATGTGAGTAGTGTGCCTTGGACATTTATCAGCAGCTGACTGGGCATTTGTCACAACTGTGCCCTGAACATTTTCTGATCCTGTATTGTAATTTGTTAACTTCCCTAATAAACTCCATAACTGAGTATTGTCTGTGAGTTCTGTGTGGTTGTTGCAATGGATTATTGAACCCAGATGAGAATTAGAGACTATCATATGAGGATGATTTTGTGTTTTATTATCACCAAGTATGGTTATTGTCCTTTGCAGCATCTCATCCCCATATCACTGCTATCATACATAGGGTTTCTTTTCTATTGAAATTCCAAAGGAATGTTTATTATGCTGCTATTTCCAAAACAAGATTTCTCCAGAAAAGGAAAGCACATGCTTCCATAGGATATAAATCTATATAGAGATGGATACATAAATATCTCTATCGCTAGGTCTGCCAGGAAATAATAGCTAACTAGAGAATACTGGAAGTTTCATAAGCGCTAGCCTGACATTTGAGCACCAGTCACTGAGCAGTGAAAATGAATCTGTCATTTGAAATGTTTTATGGCTGGAATCATGGGTGATGAAGTTAACTTACATAACACTACCTTTAAAATGTATTGGTTTAAAATAAAAATATGAACCAATAATCAACTTAGAGATGACCATCACTTACCATAATATTTTTAAATGGCATTTTGCTGTTTCCTATAAGTGTGGCCCTTTCTTTTTCAGTGTTATAAGAGGGGGTTTCAAAAAGTTCCTGGGAAAATTACAGTATTTTTTTATTACATTTTCCCAGGAACTTTTTGAAGCCCTCTTGTATGTTCTGCTCTTCTAATTCAAAGGATACCAAATATGGAGAAGAAAATATACCTAGGTGTTTCATTCCTAGCTGGATTGATCCTGAAGAACATTTGCATCTAACCCCAGAAGAGAATTGTTTAGCTCTAGACAGCAGAACTCAGGTTTCTGTCATTTAAATTTCATTTGGGAATTATTAAAGGCTAGCTTCAAAGGCTGTAGCCATTGAGTTAAACAAACCTGGGACTTTGCACTCCAATTAAACCCCAGCCCACCAAGGCCAATGAACCTTACTTACCATAGAGAGCTGTGTATAGATGGACTCTATCTCACCACTAAACCAACTCAGTGCTCTTCTCCTCTGATTTTTATTAGTCAGTGAATTGAATGGATCACGGATCATGTGTAAAAAAAAAAAAAAAATTAATATCCTATTTTTAAATTTTTATGGTATTATCTGAAATGATAATAAGTTAAAACATAAAAATATATGTTCTTCATTACTTAAATCTTTATAAATTCCAGACACTCAAAAGTAGTGTTTCAGATGGTCAACAGTGTCAGATAGGTTCCCTGTAGGCAAGGAATAAAACACTTGAATTGGGACATTTTAAAGATGATTACTCTTTAAATTACTTTGTTGTTGTTGTTGTTAAGTGCCGTCGAGTCAAGCTTAAAGGAGCCCTGGCAGCAAGTTGGGCTGCAAACTACAAAATCAGAAGTTCAAATCTACCAGCTGCTCTTCAGGAAAAAGATGAGGCTTTCTGCTCCCAATAAAGATTTACAGCTTTGGAAACTCTATACAAGGTCTATATGAGTTAGGACTGACTCACCAGCACACAACACCACCACCATACAAGCACAACAATGAGCCCTGGTGATGCAGTGGTTAAGCACTCAGCTGTTAACCGTAATGTTGGCAGTTCAAACCCATTAGCTGCTCTATACAAAAAAGGTATGGCATGTGGCTTCTATAAAGATTGTTGTTGTTGTTAAATGTCATACAGTCAGCACTGACTCATGGCAAGCCTGCATGATTTCTGAAGAGCAGCTAATAAGTTTGAACTACTGACCTTGAGGTTATTTGTCCAGTGATTATCCTACAGCACCACACCAGGTTCCAGCCTTGGAAACTCTATGAGGCAGTTTTATTCTAACCTATTGGGTCTCTATGCAGAGTCCTGGTGTGGCTCTTTAGTTAATGCACTGGACTGCAAAGCCAGTTTGAACTGCAAGGTTGGCAGTTAACAACAACAATAACAACATAGGGTCTCTATAAGTAGGAATCTACTTGGTGGCAATGATATAAAGTCAGGGTATAGTGGAACCACCACAAGAATATTGCAGAGCTCAGAGATTAAAGTCAGGGTTCTGTTGCCACACCTAGGTCCAAGGGGGAAAAAAGGAGAGACTATGAAGGAGGCACCTTGAGAGTAACAGACCATCTGTGGTGCCCTTCAAGGCAGAGATTTGGGTAATATACTCTCTAACGTCACTCTCCTTCCCTGATCTCATCTCCTGCTAGCATTTCCCATGAACCAAGCTTAACTATAAGACAGGACAAGGGATTCTGTAGATTCAGTTCATACATGTCAGCTTCCCAGAACATACAACAGAGTGAACAAGTGTCATAAAAAATACACTTCAATAAATCGCTTTCTGGACAGAAAGACTTTTTTTTTTTTTTTACACGTGATCCATCCGTTCAAAGGAACTGGAAGAGCATATGGAAGGCTCTGGAGAGACAAAAACAAATCATACACATTCCCGTATAAGATTAGCTTAAGTTACAAATACATATATAAAGAATACTAAGCCTTATCAGAATTAAAGTCTTCACTAGACAGGAGCAAATACAAGATCCTACTGCACAGTTTGTTTATCCTTCCAAGGCCCTAAGAGGCATGTAAGCTGCTGATGGTGATTGTGGTGTGCTGTAAGTTGGTTCTGACCATAGCAACCCTATATCGAGTTTCTAAGGATGTAAATCTTTATGGAAGCAGAAGGTCTCATTTTTCTCCCATGGGGCAACTGGTGAATTCAAATTTCCGACCTTGCAGTTAGCAGCCCAATGTATAACCCACTACGCCACCAGAGCTCAGTACACAGATAGTAGTGACAGGCAATGCAAGATAAGTTACGATCTTGTTGGATCAGATTCATCCATTTCTTGCCACACCAAGTCATATTCCACATTCAGGAAAATTTTGACAAGGGACTCTGAATACCACACGAAGAATTTAGATCACCTGGCGCTATCTAACCGTTGGTGCTATCCATGGCTCAAACCGACCAGCTGCTCCTTAGAAACCCTGCATAGGTCGTTATGAGACAGAATCAATTTGACAGCACTTAACAACAGCAAAACAACATGCGCAAAATGGAACCACCAAAATTTTTTGGTGAGAGCAATGCCATGATTAGGTCTTTGTTTAGAAGGATGTCTTTGGTGCCCCTGGAGTTGAAATTAGAAGAAGAAGCAGACAGAAGCCAGGAGACCATTTAGAAAGTCATTGCAATAATCGAGGAGAGAGAGAAATTCAATACTGTCATTTTGTACTTATACTTTGAAAATCCCCAGTGTATAATACTTTGTGATTTATAAGAAATGATACAGACTTTGTTCTTCCAATTTTGAGGTCTCTATATTATTCCATTGATTTCTCTTTCTTCCTTACCTCCCACATCCAATCAGTCATAAAGTCCTATTAAGTCTACTTTTAACTTCTCTTGACCCTGTTCTTTTTCTCTGCTGGTGCTTTGATACAAACCTCATTTTTTGTATGGACCAACATTACGAAAATTATGTACAAATGTTCTTGGGATTCTCTAAAAAATATTTTTTGGTCAACAAGACAACAAGCTGTTTTGGAAAGTCTTGTGATAAATGTAAATAGTTTAGTTTCTTGAGGGTTTCCGAATTCTTATGTAACTCTTGAATTCCTAGAGAAGAGTGCTGCATGCAGAGGTACCTCTCCAGGGATGCTGGTTCCCTCAGAAAACAGAGGGCACAATGCTAATGTGGACAAGCAAAGGCTTTCCACATAACTTCTTTCAGTCAGCTGACTTTCTGTGTTTATTGCTCCCAAGAAAGGAATGACATACTAGGTATTGACAAGTATTCCATTTGTATAGTATGAATTTCAAAAATGTGGGAGAAACGAACTCTTGGCATAGACACCAGACTTGAGAGAATAAGATGAGTAAAAGGAAAACCCCATATCCAGACAATGGTAGATAAATGGAAAAGAGTTGGAATGAGTCAAATAAGCACTAAGCATTTAAAAACAAGTGGGTCCCTGTCCCAGACTACTCACTAGGATCAATGGAGATCCTCAGACAACAGAAACCCTAGAGAGTTTAATGGGTTCTAATAACAAAGAGGAGTCCTGGTGTGGCATTGTAGGCTAATGCATCAGAAGGCAAAGTTGTCTGAACTACAAGGTCAGTGGTTCAAGCTCACCAGCTACTCCTTGGAAACACTTTATAGGGTCACTATATGTTGGAACCAACCAACGGCACTTAACAACAACAACAACAAAGAGAACTTATGACTTCCTTGCCAGATAGAGCCCTGGGAAGAAAGCAATACTTTGTAAATGAAACAGTTAAGATGAGATTTCATGTTGTGTCTTGGTTTCTCAACTTCAGCCCTGCTGCCTTATTGCACAGGATAATTCTCGGTAGAGAAGGGGAAGAGGCTGTCTTGTGTACTGTAAGATGTTTAGCAGCATCTCTGACCTACCCACTAAATGCCAGTAGCATACTCCCCATCCCAAATATGACAAAAATGTTTTCAGACACTGTTAAACGTTCCATGGGGGCAAATACAGAGTTTCAGAGTTTCCTCTTAGCCTAATATAGCCTGTATGTAGCAAAATAAATTACTCTAGAGGGTCCAGAGCAGCCTTCCTGGATGTGGTCCAAGAACCAGATATAATAAACCTCTCTGGCAGTGATTGTCAGAAAGGCATTCCTGATCTTGATCATCCCCAAGGACAAATGGTTGACTTTCCATGAAACCTTCACAATGTAACTGCACAGAGTAAGAATACAGATACTGGATCCAATTTGTCTGGGTTAAAACTCTAGCTCTAACTCTTGTTGCTGCTAGGTGTCATAGAGTTAGCACCAACTCATAGTGACCCTATGCACAACAGAACGAAACACCCGCTCCTGTGCCAACCTCATCATCATCATTATGTTTGAGTCCATTGTTACTGCCACTGTGCCAATTCATCTTGTTGGGGGTCTTCCTCTTTTTCTCCAACCCTCCTTTTTACTAAACATGATCTCCTTCTCCAGGTACTAGTCCCTCCTGACAATATGAGAGATAAAATCTGGCCATCCTGGCTTCCAAGGAGCATTCTGGCTGTAATTCTTCCAACACAGATTTGTTTGTTCTTTTGGCAGTCAATAGTATTTTTAATACTCTCTTTCAACACCATAACTCAAATGCATCGGTTCTTCTGTAGTCTTCTTTATTCACTGTCCAGCTTTCACATGCATATGAAGTTATTGAAAATACCATGGCTTGGGTCAGGCACACCTTAGTCCTCAAGCTGACATCTTTGCTCTTCAACACTTTAAAGAGGTCTTCTGCAGCAAATTTGCCTAATGCAATACATCGTTTGATTCCTTGACTACTGTGTCCATGAGTGTTGGTGGTTGATCCAAGCAAAATGAAGTCCTTGACAACTTCAATCTTTTTTCCAATGATATGGATGTATAGGCTGGTATATGCACAGGTTCTTCATGAGCACAATTAAGTGTTCTGGAATACTTATTCTTTGCAACATTGTCCATAGCGTGTCATGATCCACACAATTGAAAGCCTTTGCATAGTCTCTAAAGCACAGGTAAACATCATTTTGGTATCCTGTGTTTTCAGCCAAGATCCATCTGACATCAGCAATAATATCCCTTGTTCCATATCCTCATCTGAATCTGGCTTGAACCTCTGACAGAGCTATTTAGTCTCACAAATCACTCAAAATTCTGAGTGATTAATGAGTTTTCCTTCTACTCGTCTTATTCAGATTCCATATCTATAATAATAGTAATTAACATGTAGGGATGCTATGAGAAGTAAATAGTTGAAATTTGTAAGTCTCAGTGTTTCTTAGTGTAACGAGCCTGCCCTTTCCATTAAGTTAAGCTTACGCTCCCAGGTCTCCTCTCTGATTCTTGATACCCAGTCTGATGCTCTCCGTTCTATTCCTCACTCAGTCGTCATGATGCCATTGTGGCTCATCTTTCTAAATCCCAAATCTGTTCAGGTAATGGGTTCCCCATTATCATCGGTCCTGTTGCTGTACTTAAATGACTCAGTTCTAACTCATAGCAACCCTGTGTAGGGTTTCTGAGAAGCAGCTGGTGAGTTTGAACTGCTGACTTTGCGGTTAGCTTATCCTGCAGCACCACACCAGGACTCAATCATCAGACATACTTCCACAGAGATCAAGGGATATGTGGGGAGGATGTGGCATGGGAGCCCTGGCCTGCTTCTCCACTATTCGCTATTTTGTACATTGAATTTCTGTCTTAGATTTTATTGGAAAAAACTGGAAAAAAATTTTTAAAGGTTTGAAAATCATTGACCCACAGTGATTCCACTAGATGGCAGTCAAGGCCACCCCTGGGCAATCCCACCAGCTGTTCATCAACACAAATCCTATGATCAAGAAGAAAATCACTGGAAAAGTATACTGTGCTGTTAATTCATGGTTTTCACAGGCGATTCCATCTGCCTGGAATACCTTATCTATCTCCTACAGTTGGGAAGTCATGAAGGGTCTTTTGCTTAAATAAAATTAAAATCTTCTCAGATTTGCATCTTAAAAATCCCCCAAAACTAATAAATAGACTGAAGGCTTCTCCAGACCTCCAGAGTTCAGAGCAAGAGTCCTATTTCATGTACTCTAGAAACCCTTGCCAAGACTGGGTGACCTTTAGAAGTATTGTATCATGTTGTTGTTGTTAAGTGCTGTGGAGTCGATTCCAACCCATAGTGAACCTGTATAGGGTTTCCAAGGAGCAGCTGGTGAGCTTGAACCACAGACTTTGTAGTTCAAAAGACTTTGCAGTCTGACGCATTAGCCCACAGCACCACATCAGGACTCTGTGCCATCCCCCAAAGTCCTGCCAAAGTGGTACACAGCTCTGAAGAAGCCAGTTATTAGATCCCAATAAACTTAGAGATTGTGTGTTATGTAGATTATCTGAAGAAGAACTTGGCATGAGGATTGGAGGAAAATGCATTAGCAGCCTGTAAGATGCAGATGATACAATCTTGTTCACTGGAAGCAAAGACCTAGATAACTTACTGATGAAGATCAAAGCCTTCTATATGGATTGCATCTCAATGTTAAGAAAACAAAAACAAAAATCCTCACTGGACTAGTAAATAACATCAGGATAAATGGAGAAAGGTTTGAAGTTGTCAACGACTTTGTTTTGCTTGGATCCATAATCAATGCTCATGGAAGCAGCAGTCAAAATATCAAATGACACATCACATTAGGCAAATATGCTACGAAAGATCTCTTTAAATTGTTAAAGAGCAAAGCTGTCAATTTGAGGAATAAGGTGCACCTTGCCCAACCTATGGTATTTTCAAATGCCTCATAGGCATGTGAAAGTTGAACCATGAATGTAAGCAAGACCATAGAAGAGTGGTGGGGAATGTCTGTCCCATAGGCCTGAAAAAGGCCTTTGAAATCATTTGGTCTAGCCCTGCAACCATCACATCTGTTGTTGCTGTTAAGTACCATCGAGTCGGCTATGACTCATAGCGACCCTGCATAGGATTTCCAAGGAGCAGCTGGTGGATTTGAACAGCTGACCTTATGGTTCAAAGTTCAGTACTGATCCTACAGCATCACACCAGGAATCTGCCATCACACAGTTGTTGTTAAGTGCCATCCAGTCAATCCTGACTAATAGCAACCCTGAGTAGGGTTTCTGAGGAGCAGCTGGTGTGTTTGAACCACCAACCTTTTGGTTCAAACTGACCTTGTGGTTGACTGCCTATACTACAGCATCACACCAGGACTCAACAAGATGGACTGACACTGTGGCTGCAATAATAGGCTCAAACACATCAATTTTAAGAACACCAAAGGGCAAGGCAATATTTCATTCTGTTGTGCACAGGGCCCCTATGACTTGCAACCAACTTGACTGTACCTAACAACCATGACCATCACCCTGATAAACCAATTTCCTTTCCCTTCTCTGATTGTTATGTTGCTGAGTGCCTTCTAGTCAGTTCCAACTCATAGCAACCCTGTATAGTGTTTCCAAGGAGCGGCTGGTGGGAATGAAACAGCAGTCTTGAGGTTAGCTTTGTTAAGAGCCATCAAGTTGGTTCTGGCTCATAACAACCCTGTATAACAAGGTTTCTGAGAAGCAGCTGGTTGGTTTGAACTGCTAACCTGAGGTCCACAGTCCAGTGCTGATTCTACAGGGTCACTATCAGTTGGAACCAACTCGATGGCACTTAAAAATAGTAACAAATACCTCCTAGAGAAAGAACGAACTTAATCATCCATTTTCTTAAATTTGCAGCTTGACATCAGTGCCCTAGAATTCAAGGTATGTTTGAGGTGGTCCTGGATGTCTTAGAGCAAAATGAGTCATACTTAGTCTATGGTACTGTCTTTCCCATTTCGATTATTTTGATACCATCAAGAGCTGTCATGACATGTGACTGGTAGGGCTGTTTCAAAGGCAACTGGTTCTTTTGCAAGGCAGTGAGAGAGACAAAGGGAAATATTTCAAAAATTCTCTTCCTAGACTACATTCTTTCCACTGAAGTATGAGTGCTTGGTAGGTACTAAAGGAGTACTTGTGGAATATTCTTGGAGTTGTTGATGACTTACTATCTAGATGGTCATTAAAGAAGTTTTATGATCCCAACTTAGTGTTATTCACATTATATTTTAAAACCATATTCTCAGTAAAACAGTTAGAATAGTTATTTCCAGAATTTGCTGTTAAGGTGCAACAGCCTTAGCATTCTGAAGTCATTTCAGAACCAGGACATACACAGTTTAATTTAAGTTGTTCTGAAATCCTGGCGTGGTGCTATGGGTTAATGCAAGTTCGGCGATTCAAACTCACCGCCACAACTTGGAAATCCTACACAGGGTCACTGTAAGTTGCAGCCAACTCGATGGCACTTAACAACAATCATTCAAGTGTCTAATCAGGTTGTCTGACTGCTTTGTTACATCTGCTACTTAGCACAATATTTTTAAGTGGGAGTTTACTGACACAAGTTGGTGACCCTAGAAGAGAGTTTGTCCACCAGCTACCTTAAAAGGCTTTTAAGGCAGGCATTCCATATCCTGTTTATTCATTCATTTGGTTCTAAGTAAGCCCCCTCAGGGTGAGAAACACAAAACAAAACAACAAAATTCTTTTTCTGCTTTATTTTATGTATGAAGTCCAGGAAGCTATCCTGGGGCACCTCTGACATGTTTCCTTCTACAAACTGACCTCTCAGTAAACCCAGAGGTCTGGTCCTATACCAGAAGCATGGAGCAGAGATGAAACTTAATATGAAGCAGGAAACTCTACTAGATAACTATACTTTTCAGACTTAAACATGCAAGCAAATCATTGAGATTTAAACTGGAGATTCTGCTTCCATAGGTCTAAGGCGGGGCCCAAGAGTCTGCATTTTTAACAAGCTCCAAAGTGATGCTGATGTTGCTTGTCTGGGTCAAACTTGTGCAGTGTGGAATATTGAGAGCTAGGAGTCCACTCTCAATCAGACACCAGTCCTGCTCAGCCACTACTGAGTTATGCCATTCTGGGCACATTATGTAACTTCTCTGTGCTTCAGTTTTCTCCTCAAAAACTTAGGCAAGAATTAAAGGCTCTTACCAAAAGTCAGAACCGACTCCACGGCACATAACCACCACCACCAACAAAAATCCTGGTGTGGTGCTTTAGGTTAATGCGCTGGACTGCAAAGTCAGTTTGAACCTCAAGATCACCAGTTGCTCCTTGGAAACTCTATACAGAGTCACTATGGGTCCGAACTGACTCAATGGCACTTCACAATAACAACAACAAAAGTCCTAGTGTGGCACTATAGGATAAGCACTGGACTGGTAACCATAAGGCTGGCGGTTCAAACCCACCAACTGCTTGCTACTCAGAAACCCTATACAGGGTAGCGATGAGTTAGAACTGACTAAATGGCACTTAACAACACTGCCACCACCACACTTAGGGTCGATGAGATTGTGGGTACAAGCATGCTGAAAAGTTTAAAGAACTATCCAATTAACAGTCTTTAAATAAGGACACAAAACTAAATCCTCCCATGAAACCAACTGGATGTCTTCACTTCTACTGTCAGTTTTACATCCCACTGAACATTTCGATTCTATTGTTGTTGTTGTTGTGGAGCCTCATCTTTCTCCCGCGGAACCTCTGGTAGTTTTGAACTGCTGACCTTGAGGTTGCCAGGCCAACTCGTAACCACTACGCTATCAGAGCTCCTATATTTGCTATCATTCTCTACTCTAAGTGCCTGCCCCTGACCAGGACTTCCATTGATTACTTAGTCTTCTACCCAAAGCTATTTCTACAAGGCTCTTGAACTATGCCTTGTGGGGTACCACAGCCCTCCTTACAACTATTTTTATAAAGGCCCCAGGTTCCAATAATATCTTTTCAAGTTAACTGAATTAAATTGTAGTGAGGAGTAGAGGTCAGTCTGCCATATTTTTGTCATTCATAATTTATAGAACTTTCTCTTTAAAGTTTACCTTTTGCTAAACAACACAAAAGTGAGGGTCAGTAAAGAAATCTCATGCCCAATATCACAACAATAATTGGTGTTGTTGTTTATAAGTGTCGTTGAGTTGGTTCCAACCCATAGTGACACTGTATAGGGTTTTCAAGGAGCGGCTGGTGAGCTTGAACTGCTGACCTTGCAGTTCAAACCAACTTTGCAGTCCAGCGCATTAATACACAGAGCTACACCAAGGGTGGACAAAGACTGGAAACGGTGTGTTTAATCACCAGTTCTGTGTGGTTGCTTACTCCACCTTGAAGAAAGTTTTCCTAAACCTTTCTCTTTTTAAAAAACCCTTACAAGTCATTTGCAGCCACTCTTGGTTTTGTGCAGCTAAATGTAGTGGTAGGAGCTCTGGTAGCGTAGTAGATATGAATCGGGCTGCCAACCTCAAGGTCAGCAGTTCAAAACTACCAGAGGTTTCGCTGGAGAAAGATGAGGTGTTCTGCTCCCGTAAAGATTTACAGCCTCAGAAACCCTGTGCAGGGTCGCTATGAGTCGGAACCGACTCCATGGTACTTAACAAAATGTAGTGGTATCATAGGACCAAAGCAAGTTCATTTTGAACCAGTGGAAAGGAAAAGAAGCCAATAGAATAGAGAAGCATTCGTCCTGAATAAAGTGGAAGGAATTAGAAGAAAGAAACATGTGGCTTTATGAGGATGCCAATCCTCTTCTACCCATCAAAAGAGAATCAGGAAAGAATAACTGAAATACTTACTGAGCATGAAGATGTATTCCAAAGATATTCTCATCTATTTTAGCCCACTTAGGCAGAATATCTTTTTAAAATATAACAAACAGGCTACAGTAATTTCTTACGACACAATTAGGAACAACTTGGATTCTAGGTTCATGGTGGCACACAGCTTTAACAAAAAATATATATAAGCAGTAGAATATGCCAAGACTCAAGAGCTGCACTGAGGAGAATGTATTGCACATGAAAGGAGTCATCCTGCATGCAGACTGATTAGCCAGAAAAAGTAGTGATGAGTACCAAACAATGAATAAATTATGGAGTTGTGTGGAGGGAAATGGAGGCAGGGCAGATTTATTATATTCCATTTCCACTCTGCTAGCAGGCTGCACAGAAAATCTCAGAGGGACAAGATTTACTCAGGACCAAAACTTTACATCCAGGACATGCTATGTCAAATCATCTAATGTGGGGAGATGAGAAAATCGTATCTCATAAAACTATCATGTCTTTCCAAAAGCCCAAATAAAAGTTTACAGGCATTAAGTTATGGCATAATCTATTATTACAAGCGGTATGGTGACAATGGGCTTAAAGATGAAATTATTTTCATAAGAAATGCTACTATTTTGTATGTGCAGTTTGTTCTTTATCACCTGAAGTTCATAAATTTTTATAAGGTATCTATTTATTGTCAGGCTCAGGAGCCTCGGTGTCACAGTTGTTCAGTCAAAGATTTTTCAGATGAAGGAATTTTTATCTGTGTGTGACAGATTACATGATATTAACAAGGCACATACCCACTTCCAGAGTCTCCCCAGTAAACATCTTCATGAAAATATTAAAATAAGTCTATTTGCAACCACAGTTAAATGGATTATTCCTCCAGCCATTGTCCATGTCGGAGCATAATGCCTCAGCAGGAAAGGACCTTGATTGTCCTCTATTAATTCTAGATACATGAGAGGTGATGTTCAGTAGTACAACCAACCCCATGTCAAGGAAACTTTTAGAGGACTGTGTGTGAGTGTCTTTCGAGGGTTGAAGAAAGGACAAATAATAACAGCTATTGTTTTCCAAGTGCTACGTTGTGTTGCTGCTATAGGTGAAACATTTATATTCATTATTTTATTAAGTCCTTGCAAACCTATGAGATAATGTAATACTATGAGCATTTTACAGGAAAGGAAACTTCAGTTTGTTGTTTTAGGTGTCGGCAAGTTGGTTCTGACTCACTGCAACCCTATGCACAACAGAAAACACTGCTCTGTTCTCACCATCCGCAAAATCACTGCTATCACTGTTGCCGACACTGTGTCAATCCATCTCATTGGGCGGGGGGGGTCTTCTTTTTTTTCGATGACCTTATACTTTCACAAGCATGATGTTCTTTTCCAGGGACTGGTCCCTCCTAATAACAGGTCGAAGTTCGTAAGACAAAGTCTAGCCATCCTTGCTTCTAAAGGGCATTCTTGCTACACTTGTTCCAACACAGATGTCTTTTCTTCTGGCAATCCATGGGACTGTCAATATTCTCCTCTAGCACTACAATTAAAATGCATCAATTTTAAGAAGTCCAGTCTTCCTCTTTGTCCACTTTTCACATGCATATTATGCGACTGAACTTCAGTTTAAGTGTTTATTATTTGCCCAAGATTTGATTTGATTCTGATCTTACTCCAGTGCTAACTCCCAAACATAATTCTTTCTATTCTCTGCATCAATCTGGCCCCTTGGTTAATCAGAATACCACATAGAGGAAATGGACTTCTGGAATCTTTGAAGTAAGAGACTGTGAATTACAAAATCTAAGACCTGAATTTTGTTGTTGTTGTTGTTGTTGTTGTTGTTAAGTGCCGCCAAGTCAATTTCTACCCATAGTGACCCTATATAGATAGGATTTCTAAGGAGCAGCTAGTGAGCTTGAACCGCCAACCTTGCAGTTCAAACCAACTTTGCAATCCAGCACATTAACCCGCAGTGCCACATCAGGGCTCCAAGACCTGAATGAGGCCAAAACATTATCTTGTCAAACTCCTCATTGTACTGAGAAGGAACAGGAAGGTGGTCACAGCATTTGCCCAGTTACACAGCTAGTTAACAGCAAGGGCAGAAATTCCTCCTCATCCTTTCACATGGTAAAGTTCAAGTTGTAAAGAACAAACTACACATATTGATATCTCTTATTAAAATAATTTCATTTTAAAGTCTGTTGTCTCCATATTGCCTATAATAATAGCTTATGCTATGGCCAGAGACCTCAGCAGCTGAAGGTCACACACATCTATCTGGTGAGAAGGAGGAATTGCAGATGGGGTGGTTTCCCTTTTCCAATGTTGGAGAATTTTTCCCCCTCATTCTCTTCAAGGCCATTTCTTCATTCTCTAAAAATAGAGATAGATAGGCTCAGTTTCTCTTTTCCCAATCACAAATATTCTTACAACCTTCTAAGAAAGATCAATATCAATAGATCATTACAATCTAGTCGGGTAAGCATCATATGAAAACACTGAAAAAGTGATATGAGAACATGAAGCGACTTCTCAAGCAGTTTAGCTCAGGTATCAAAGTATGAAGGTAACAAACCTGTGGAAAGTTACCAAAAATGCCCGCAGGACTCTGACTAACAGAATAGTCTGAATAACACCTACAGCATTCTGACTCAGAAGAGACCCACTGGGGCCTTTGCCTTTTGTTTGTAAAATGAGCTAATGTTCTAGCACATGTGAGCTGACTCAGCACACAGTAGGCCCACAGCCATCGAGTCAGGTACAACTCCTAGCAACCCTATATGAAAGGGTAGAACTGTTCCATAGGGTTTGCAAGCCTGTAAAGCTTTACACAAGCAGACTCATCTTTCCCCATGAAGTGATGTGCTTAAAAGCTGGAATAAAAATTAAAGTCATTTTTATTTCATCTTTTACTAAGACCAGAAAGACCTTTTCTTCTACCTTTTTGCTTATAAGTTCTCCCGTTCCTATAGTCAATCCCTCTTCAAATTAATTTATCACTAATACTGACGGATTGTAGTGACCAGCCCATCAAGTTTCCACTCTCTGCAGGAATTCTTTCTACACTGTTACTGGAGGCTGATCCCCTCGTCCATCACATACTTGCAGCTAGAGTGAGCGTGAAACTTCAAGGCAGTCATCCCATTACTGAATCATTAGAAAATTCTTTCTCATATTGAGTTGAAATCTACTGGCTAAACCACCCAATGGATTTGTTAGTGCCTGCTAGAACTTCAGAAAATAAATCAAATTATTTGTCCACAAGTCATGCCTTCAAGAATTTGCAGGCAGTTACCGGGTCTGTTCTAAGCCTTCTTACCAGCAACATTCCAGGTCCTCTTGATATAGGTTAAAAAATAGCAGCTAAGAGTGTAGGGAGAGCTAAAGAGTCAGTTTTCTGTCTTTCATCATGGTACAGTGCTTCAACCAGTGCTAAAATCATCATCTGGAGTTCACACTTTCTCATGGTCATGCAAAGACTGGGTATAAATGAAGAGGGAGCCAGTCCCTGGAAGTCAATTTGGAGTGGTAAGACTTCCCCACTCAAGCACAGATCCTACACATCATTACAAATCCAACCTGCAGAGGGGCCTTCAAGCAACCATCATACTAAGGTGGATCAGTTCAGATGTCACCTTTCAAGTTTTCCTCTTCATTTTAAAAGATAAGTTTGCTATATGCCAGAGGTTTTCCTTATCAGAAGATTCAGAAGATTTAGCATTACTCTTTCCCATATGTATAACTCCCTCTTACATCTCTGGAGTCTTGATGTAGTGCCATAGGATAAGCACTCAACCTCAATGTAGGTTTGAACCACAGGTCAGTGGTTCAAACTCACCAGCTGCTCCTTGGAAACCTTATGTTGTTGTGTTGTTATGTGCCATCGAGTCGTTTTCGACCCATAGCGACCCTGTATAGGGTTTCCGAGGGTGTAAATCTTTACGGGAGTAGAAAGCCTCATCTTTCTCCCGCGGTGCAGCTGGTAGTTTCGAACCGCTGACCTTAAGGTTGGCAGCCCGATTCGTAACCACTACGCTACCAGAGTTCCTTATACAGTGTCATTATGACACTATGGGAACTGACTCAACAACACTTAACAACAACAACAATCATTTTCTGG
>NW_006408577.1:680606-681693 GCF_000296735.1 Chrysochloris asiatica
TATGAACAATTGATGGTCTGTTCCACAATCTGCACCTGGACTTGTTTTGACAGACGATATGGAACTTTTCCATCGTCTCTTTCCACAGATGTAATCAGTTTGATTTCTATGTATTCTATCTGGCGAGGTCCATGTGTATAGTCGTCTCTTAGGCTGTCTAAAAAAGGTATTTGAAATGAGCAAATCATTGATTTTGCAGAATTCTATCATGCATTCTCCAACATCATTTCTATCACCAAGGTCACATTTTCCAACTTCTGAACCTTGCTCTTTGCTCCCAACCTTTGCATTCCAATCGCCAGGAATTATCAATACATCTTGATTGCATGCTTGATCAATCTCAGATGGAAGAAGTTGGTAGAATTCTTCTATTTCATCCTCACTGGCTTTAGTGGTTGGTACGTAAATTTGAATAATAGTGGTATTAACTGGGCTTCTCTGTAGGCGCATGGATATTATCCTATCACAGACAGCGCTGTACCTCATGACTGATCTGGATATGTTCTTTTTGACAATGAATGCAACACCAGTCCTCTTCAATTTGTCATTCCGGCACAGTAAACCATGTGTCAGATTCAAATTAGCCAGTAGAGTCCATTTCAGCTCACTAATGCCAAAGATATTGATGTTTATGCGTTCCATTTCATTTTTGACAATTTCTAATATTCCTAGATTCATACTTCATACCTTCCATGTTCTGATTATGAATGGGTGTTTACAGCTATTTCTCTTCATTTTGAGTTGTGCCCACAAGCAAATGAAGGTCCCACGGGCTTTACTCCATTCGCATCATCACGGTCAACTCTACTTTGAGGAGGCAGCTCTTCCCCAGTCACATTTTGAGCATCTTCCAACCTGAGGGGCTCATTTTCCTGCACTATATCTGACAGCGTTTCTCTGCTATTCATAAGATTTTCAGTGACTAAATATTCGGAAATAGTTTGTCACTCCTTCTTCCTAGTCTGTCTTGTCTGGAAGCTCATCTGAAACCTGTCCACCATTGATGACCCTGCTGGTATTTAAAGTACTGGTGGCATAGCTTCCAGAATCACAGCAATCACAAGACACCACAGTATGACAAGTGGTG
>NW_006408577.1:681793-691290 GCF_000296735.1 Chrysochloris asiatica
GCATTGAATCAAATAAGTTAGGGACATCTTTTGCCAATTACTCACCTCCATCAATCCCTGCTTCCTTCAGTTACCAAGTAAGCTTTTCTTATTGTTTTCTCATTGTTAAGGAAATAACTTATCATCTATGAAGGGCTGAATTAGTCTGATCCTACAGTTCAATTATAATATGATTCAAACACAAAAAGGATATGACTTTTCATGTCACTTTACCCTCAATCACTCAGAAGTTTTATAAATAACAAAGAGACATTAAACAGAATAGAACGCTATTACTGGATTTTAAAATACTATAATCAATGATAGTTCATGACAGCTTTTTATCATTTAAATTTCATTTTTGTTCATTATCATATATAACATTATTTATATAAATTCTGTAATTTGAATTTTAAACAGATGTACTGAAGCTCACCTGAAGTCCTGGTATGGATAAGCGCTCGACCATGGGATCACAAGCTGCTCCTTGGAAACCCCATACAGAGTCACTATGAGTCAGAACCAACTCGATCGCGTTTAACAACAACATACTGAAGTCCACCAGAATCCTTGGTGGTATAGTTAAGTGCTCAACTACCAGCTGAAAGGTTGACAGTTCAAATTTTCCTAGAGACATCTCAGACGACGGCGTTAATAATCTGCTTCCAAAACACAGCTTTGAAAATCCTAAGAGCAATTCTACTCTGCATTCATCAGGTTGCTGTGAGTTCAATGGTCTCAGCAGAAATTAACAACAAGAACTGAAATGTGCAACCTGAAGACTTAGATGAATTGTTACATATAACCAGTAAATAATTTCTCTTGCTACATTCTTTATCAGTCAAACATATGATGTCTATAAATCAAATATTTCCAAAGATCAGATTGCCTTTACCCATGCTAGCCAAGAGCACATTATACTTTGCCTTTTCAACTGCAATATATAGGAAGATAACAGATATAAGAACCTGTGAAATTCTGGACAAATTTAAACCTTGCTTATGTAAGCTATACACAGAAAGGCAAGAAAGATTTCAAGGACTTGAAAAGACTTAAAGGGGTCTTTCTGCCAGGACAGCAGCAGTTTGAATGTGTGCCATCACATCTGTGTTTTTGGCACAGAAATTGCATTCTCTCTTTGCCAGCTGTGGATGAAGGAAAGGCAGGAAGAGACCAGAGAGAAAGTAGTCTGTTGTTCCCCATCGAAAAGCAAGAAGAACAGAACAAGTGGCTGTTCCCAGCATGCTGAGAAGGGAGAAGCATGGAGACCCGACAGTAAAGAGATACTGCTGAGTCATGGCGGTCTTATTACCAGTCGTAAGGTCACCTTATTCAATGTGGTTACCAAAGTCACAAGGGTTGACTAAATCTGTGAGTCAGGCAGGCAGAGATAGAACTTCATAAAGCACTGGTTAGAAAACTTCTACCAGACATAATTATCACCCAGGGAGTCAGGGAAAAAATGTTGACTCCAACAAGACCTAACCTCCCACCATCATTTTCTTTTAGACTTTATAGTAATAGGTTTGGGATCTGGAATCTGTACACCACAAGCTCCTGTGGCTACTAAGGCAGATAGCCAGTGGCCTACACTGCCATGTAGAACAATGGTGGAGTCAAATCAATGGTGGGCTAAATGGGTAAAAGCAAAAGCTGTGGTGCTGTAGAACAGCACTGGGCTGCGAACCATAAGGTAAGTAGTTCAAACCCACCAGCTGCTTCTTGGTAACCCTATACAGGGTGGCCATGAGTTGGAACCAACTCAACAGCGCTTAACAATAACAGTCAATGAGAGAAGACAACCTCGTTCTCCAGAATTCATCTATGGCAGACTAAGCATGGGTGACCATCAAAATAACTTTCAAAAAGTAAACTCAGTTGTTACCATAGCATGGGGGAACCCAGATTGGCACATGTCATTCTGATACACTCTCTCAGTTGAGAACGAACACTAATCTTCAGTAGTATTTTTCTAAGTGTGTTCTGTGAATCACCTAGGATATTCACAAAATATTTATATGCCTGATTCCCACTTCACATCTAATGAGTAAGAATCTTCTAAAATGAATTCCAGGAATCCGCATTTCACAAACTAAAGTCTAAGAATCACTATACAAACAAACAAACAAAAACAGTAGGCTTTTTACAAGAAGCCTGCTGACCAGAAGCATGGGACACAACCATGCAAAAAAGGAACACGACTAAGACCTTACCTTCCATATTCGGTGTCTTTAAGATTTTCTTCCAGTGAAAATGAGATTGATCATTAAAAACCTTAAATGCAGAAAAGAGGTAGGTAGACAAGGGACGTCAAAAAGTTCTTGGAAAAATGGAACTTTTCTATGACATTTTTGAAGCCCCCTCCTCTGCTTATAAGGAGCTCGAGTAGCATAGTGGTTATGAATCAGGCTGCTAACCTTAGGGTCATCAGTTCGAAACTACCAGCTGTTCTTTGGGAGAAAGATGAGGCTTTCTGCTCCCATAAAGATTTACAGCCTCGGAAACCCTGTACAGGATCGCTATGAGTCGGAACCGACTCCACGGCATATAACAACAACAACAACCTCTGCTTATATGGAGACAAACTCCATATAGTAATCCTGCATTATATGCTTTTCTTGCCAATTATATTGCTTTCTGAGTTTCAACTCCAAAAATCCTACACATTCAGGTGTCTGAGAAGAAACTGCCCATGAGCCTGACCTGGGTTCCACAAATGTAAGCTGGCTCCTATACGTGGATCACTCTCTGATTTGGGGCATTCCCAAGCATTCAAGGCTCGCACATGCATACCCAGTTGAAGAAGCACATTCATGCAAAAGTTACATGTTATCCCAAGGTCTTTCAAAATATTTCTAGAGCCCACATTATGTATTTGTTTTGCAAAAAATGTATCTGTGCTCAAAGCAAGCAATCAAGTCCCTTCCAAGGCTGAAACTCAAAGGGAATACAAGAGCAGGTATGTATGATTGCTGGAGACCACGTTGGTCTATTGATGAGTGGGGGGAAAGCAGCAGTGAAGATGTGGGCTGAGTCTGACCATGTCACATATTCCTGTTGACCTGGAATATGGTGAGACCTGGCTGATCAGAAGTATGGTGAGACCTGGGGACTCCTGAGCCCATGAACAAGAACATAGCCACAGAGGGCTAGAGGTGAGACTGAAGCGTCCAGTTGATATGAAGTGAGGGGAGGTGCACAAGAATGCCCATACTCGCAGATAGTACCCATTTGACCTAGTTTCAATGGCTGGATGATCAGAATTTGACTAGAGGAAGATTAAAAAAAATTAAAATGAAAACAACTGTAAATCACTACAAATTGATAAACTTGACCTATACTTATGGATGCAGTAGCTTAAAATGCCAACCAAGAGGGAAGGTATCTTCACAGTAAGGATCATTCCCATCCCCTCTGTACACAAAGTTGATAGGGATGGACAACTTAGACATTGGCTACCTAAAATGGGAGGCTCTAAAGGCACAAAGTGACTGGCTTACAAGTTTTCATGAGGGAGTTTCGTTTCAGAGTGTGCGGAGGAAGGTAGACTCTCCACTGAGTGGTTTCCATCCTGTCTAGATGGGGCTGTTGAAAGGAGATGGGGTAAGACTCATGATTCAGTAGTGAGTAACTGTTATCATGACTGATTGCGATTGTTGCAAATGTAAAGGTAGAGATTTTGTAGCAAAAAGGGGGGAGTGGTTGATCTTGCAGTCCAGGAGTGGAGGACCCTGGGACTATCAAGAGAGAAGAGCAGGAGTGGAGCATGGGACCCTATTCAGAGAAGCAGCAACACCAGAGATGGAGGCAGAGATGATGACATGGAGAGATGGAGCAGCTGGGGACTCTAGACTCATGGAAAGAGAGGGGCTGTGTGTTGGCCAGGCTTGCAACCAACCCTTTGGTTGTTTGAATGATTGTATATTCCTGAGTGTTTTGGTGTACACCCAAAAAACAAACAAAAAACAGAAGGAATAGAAGCAAATATTGATGATGAAAAAAATGCATCTGTGCTTCATATGATCACAAATTTTCATGGGTTCTTGTAGTGCATATCCATAATTGTATTCTCCATTTGATTTCATTGCTTCCCTAAAGTACATAAGGAAAAGTGAATGAGAAAATAGAAAATATATCACTGAAAAACACAGAGTAAGTTCAAAGTGAACACGCTAAACACAGAAGCTACAAAAGTTCTCTGGGCAAAAAAAAAATCTCTGTACCTATAAGGTATTTGATATTATTAACCTGGTACAATGTAAAATAATAGCCACCTTTGTAAGTACTGTAACACTAGGAACTTTGCTAAGTATGGTATTATCTCATTTTATTTGGCAACAATCCCTCAAAAAAGTCTATCATCGTCTCTTTGACTTGGGGAACTAAAGAACTGAGAGGTTACATAACCTGCTTAAAGTCATACAGCTATTAAGTGCAAAAGCTGGAATTTGGAAGACAGTCTAATTCCTCAGATTGCATTTGGATAAGACTACTTCCCATTTTTAATAATGCAGCACATGCACCGAAGGAGATGCAGTGAATCTACATTTCTAGCTATTCTTTGAGAACAAAAGAGCCCTGGTGGCAGTGGACTAAGCACTGGACTACAAACTTTAAGGACATCGGCTCAAGTCAGTCATGGGGAGAAAGATGAGGCTGTCCACTCCTGTAAGGGTTTGCAATCTCAGAAACCTGATGGAGCAGTTCTAGTCTGTCCTGTGGGATCATTATGAGTCGGAATCTACTGAGCACGGTGGGATAAGGTGAGGTTATTGAAGAACATGTGCAAACACCAATTTATTTATATAAAATATTTTATATATATTAAATAAAAATGAATGTTTATATAAATTTGTTTACTTGGACACAAACAATGTCATTGTATGCTTTGTATATGGATTAATGTGATAGACTGCAAAGTCAATTTGAACTGCAAGGTCAGTGATTCAAGTTCACCAGCTACTCCTCGGAAATCCTATACAGGGTTGCTATGGATCAGAACCAACTCAACAGCACTTACAACAACTAATCATTGGCTCATTCAACATATACATAATGCTTCTTGCTAAGCCTACATGGAGTGATTTTACCACCTCCAAGGTACCAAACAGAGTCCTGGTGTGGCTCTGTGGGTTAATGCACTAGACTGCAAAGTCAGTTTGCACTGCAAGATTGGCAGTTCAAGCTCACCAGCCGCTCCTTGGAAACCCTACACAGGATCACTATGGGTCGGAACTGACTCAATGGCAATTAACAACAAGATATCAAATCTAAAAACATTACAGGCTCTACACAATTGCTTTGAGACATTTAAATTCTAATGCTAATGCCAGATTTTCTTTTAGCTGTTAATGTTTAATTTCCTTAAGTTCAAATTTTAAGTAATATAAATCTCTGGGTTCCATTTTCCTAAGTTATCAATAAGGATTTCACAAAGATACCTTTTAATTCTAAAGACACAGATATTGTCATTCTATTTGACTGAATAGTTAGCCAATTCCATATCCCTACCTAATATTTTACAGAAATAACCTAATTAGCCTGAGATGAATTAGAATCTGAACTGTAGTTTCCAACCCATTTGAGTTATGCCAGGAAAACCATACTAAATTAATTAGCCATCAGAGTGACTATTTTGACTAGAACACTTGCAAAGCCACAGATCTCTGTAGAATTTTACACACTCTTAACACAAAACCTCAGAAGCATTGGCTGATTATCTCACAATGGCCCTTTTCTTAGTTTAGCTCATAAGTACTTTTATTTAAATTCCATAGTCTCTTCTTAATTGCTTTTGGGGAAAAAGTGTATCATCACTGTGATACTGCAGGTTAGTACACTGGAGCTGGACTGCAAGGTCAGTTTGAACTACAGGTCAGCAATTCAAGCTCACCAGCCACTCCTCAGAAACACTACACAGGGAGGCACTTAACACCATCAACAAATCACAGTATGGAAAATAAATATTAGGTTGCTAGTGAAGATTTAACTGAAAAATATTGTCTTGCTCACATAATAAGTAATGAAGAAATTAAACACGTTATTCAAAGGTGTGAAACAGTGTACAACTACAGTTCTTTTATATACAAAGGACAAAAACATACCATCCATTGATGTTCATGTTTGGAAACCTATATTAGGTCCACTAGAATTAAAGAGCACCCTTTTCTTTCTTACTGTCAGATGTTTACACACCAAAACAAACACAAACGGAATATGAGCCCTCAGCAAATATTTGCTATGTTCATTGATCCAACCTTTGTTTTGCTGGTATTGTTGTTGCTGTTGTTAAGTGCCGTTGAGTCAGTTCCGACTCATAGTGAACCTGGGTAGGGTTTCCGAGGAGCAGCTGGTGAGCATGAACCACGGGCCTTGCAGTTCAAACCAACCTTGCAGTCCAGTGCATTAAACCAAAGGGCCACACCAGGACTCCTGCTGGTATAATTCTAACACAATAGCTTAATGGCTATTCCAGAATCTCAGCCAAAAAGAGAAGAAAAGATGATTCGCGTTAGCCTTGCCAGAACATGGTATCTGTGTGTGCTTTTCTCTTCAATTCCATTTGCCATTGTAAGTTTGTAAATGTAAATTCTTAGCAGTTATATTAATTTCCAAAATAAAATGCTCACTTAGAGCCCTGAATTTCAATCCTTTTTATTTGTTGATGTCAGAGCTGTCTTCATTAAAGAACATTTTTTAGAAAGTAGATATGAAAGCATTGTCATTGTTTTGTATCAGTTTATATTTACTTAATCCATCTCTCCTTTTTAGGAGATCATAGAGTTGCTGTAGCACCAAATGAATCAAAAATAAAAGGATGATTGGTTTTTATTAGTATATATGTCTTCTGAATTATTTCACTGACTTCCAAAAAAAAAATACGTTCTTAAATTTCTTTTTAAACTGATTATATTATGCCAATTACTTTGAAGATTAATGAAAAGGTGCGGAGAGTATTAACTCTGCTAAGGCTAGATGAACCTTAACTGATTCAGGAGGTGATAAAAGTATTAACAGTATGATCATCATTATAAACAATGACTATCCTTTCCTAGGGATCCTGGTGAGACATTGTAGGATATTGAATTACTAACTGCAAGATCAATAGTTCAAGCCCACCAGCTGCTCCTCGGAAACTCTACACAGGGTTCATATGAGTTGGAAGTGACTCAACAGCACTTAACAACAGCAAAGATGGAGAAGCACTGACTGTATGTACTAACAGAAGTAAATTAAGGTTAAAAAAGAAGAAGAAGAGGAACTATTACAGAAGTTGAGACTAGAGAACTACATAGAATTCAATCTATTGAATTATTTGTTGATGCCTTACTATGCCAGACCCTTAGCTGAGTACTCTAGGAAATGGACTTCCTGAACTCTTAATGGACAATGCAGCAAGCACAAAAATATGAGGAAGACTACGGCATGTGCTCCAAGAGGGGGTCAGGCAAAATGCAACAGGGTTTGGAGCAGCAAATGATGGCATCAGAGGGAGAGTAGAAAGCGTGTAGCAATTGTGCTGACTCTCTGGACAGATGAAAATGATTGTAGTGAAGATGGAGGGCCTGTTCTGGGCAGAAGGAACAGCATAAGCCAAGATACAGAACTCAGAGGCCTGCTGTGAGTTGGAGGAGCCCTGATTTCTGCTTTATTGTTGTTGTTGTTAAATGCAGTTGAGTCAGTTCCAACTCATAGTGATCCCGTATAGGGTTTCTGTGGAGAGGCTGGTGAGTTTGAACTGTCAACCTTGCAGTTTAAGCTGACCCTGAGGTTGAGTGCTATTCTTATGGTGCCACACCAGAACTCCGCCTTCAGCCTTTACATGGCTGTTAAGTGCCTTCAAGTTAGTTCTGACTCATAGCAACCCCTGTACAGGGTTTCTATGGAGCGGCTGGTGAATTTGAACCACCGACCTCGCAATTCAAACTAACCTGAAAGTATTTATCCTATGGTGCCACACCAGGACTCTGCCTTCAGCCTTAGAGCAGTGGCTTTCAATCTGTGCCAAGGAGCCTCTTTATTGATGATGCCTCATTACTACTAAGGGTGGAGAGGGAAGGTGGTGAGATGGCTGGGGACCCATTTCAACCACATATTATATTTTTAAGTGAATTTCAGCAGAAAAAAGAAAAATATCACTGAGCCAACCCTTCTTAAAGGATCATCTAGAGCCAGGCCTGGCAAGTATTAGGCACTCGAATAGTTATGAATGAATCGATCAATGAAATAAAAGTAAAAATTATGGAAGGACTTTGGGTTCCAGTGAAGAAGATTTTAAATGTTAGAGGATGGTTTCAAAAAGTTTGTGGAAAAAATGAAAGTAAAGATAATAGAATTTTCCACAATATTTTTAAAGCCCACTCATATATGTCATTTGCAGTCCACTGAGGAAAAGCTTGCTAGGGACCATCAAATCAGTTCCTACTCCTGGCAATGCACAATAGAACGAAGTATTGTCTGCTCCTTTACCACCCTCACAATTGTTTTGTTTGAGCCCATTGCTGCTGCCACTGTGTCAATCCATCTTGTTGAGGGTCTTCCTCTTTTTTATTGACCCTTCATTTTTCCAGGTCTAATGTCCTTCTACAGGGACTGGTCTCTCCTGATAATTATGTCCAAAGTATAGAGATAAAGTCTCTACATCCTTGCTTCTAAGGATCATTCTGACTTTATTTCTTCCTAGACAGATTTGTTTTTCTTCTGGTAGTACATGGTATGTTCACTATACTTCGCCAATGCCATAATTTAAATGCAATGATTCTTCTCCAGTCTTCCTTATTCATGGTTCAGTTTTCACATGCATTTGTTACTTTTGTCAGGTGCCATCGAGTCAGTACCAGCTCATAGCGACCCTATGCACAACAAAACAAAACACTGCCTGATCCAGGGCCAACCTCACAATTGCTGTCACATTGCCAATCCAGTTCGCTGGGGGTCTTCCTCTTTTTCTCTAACCTTACCAAACATGATATTCTTCTCCAGCAACTAGTACCTCCTGACAATATGTCTGAAGTATGAGAGACAAAGTTTGGCCATCCTGGCCTCCAAGAAAAACTCTGGCTGGCTTCACTACTTCCAACACGGATCTGTTGGGTCTTTTGGCAGCCAATGGCAAATTCAACATTCTTCTCTAACACCATAACTCAAAAGCATCAATTCTTCTACGGTCTTCCTTATTCACTGTCCAGCTTTCGTATGCATATGAGGCTATAGAAAATAACATGGTTTGGATCAGGTGCACCTTAGTCCACAAGCTGACATCTTTGCTCTTCAGCACTTTAAAAAGGTCTTGTGCAGCAGATTTGCCTAATGCAATACGTCATTTGATTTCCTGGCTGTTTCCATGAGTATTCATAGTTGATCCAAGAAGAATGAAGTCCTTGACAACTTCAATCTTGTCTCTGTTGACAAGAATGTTGTTCATTGGTCCAGTGGTGAGGATTTTTGTTTTCTTTATATTGAGATGTAATCCATACTGAAGGCTGTGCTCTTTGATCTTCATCAGTAAATGTTTTAAG
>NW_006408577.1:694025-707218 GCF_000296735.1 Chrysochloris asiatica
TTTTTTTTTTTTTTACATTGAGATACAATCCATACTGAAGACTGTAGTCTTTGATTTCATAAGTAAGTACTCTTCACTTCTAACAAGTAAGGTTGTTTTATCTGCATATTACAATTTGTTAATGAGTCTTCCTCCAATCTTGATTCTGCATTCTTGTTCTATGATCCCACTTCTCAGACTATTTGCTCAGCATACAGGCTGACTAAATAAGGTAAAAGGATATAAACCTAGTGCATACTTTTCCTGGTTTAAAATCATTCAATATCCTGTTGGTTCTACTTAAACAAATTCCAGGATGATTGGTGGATTTGAACTGCTGGCCTTGTAGTTATCAGTGCAGTGCTTATCCTACAGTGCCACACCAGAACTCCAGAGAGCTGTCACTTTAGTAAGAAATAATCAGGACTGAAGACATTGGCAAAAAAAACCACAACAACAGCAAAAACCAAGGCTCTAGAAATTGCCTAGATATTTCTACAAACAGATGCAGCACTGGAGGAAAACACTCTTCTATGCCAAGAAATTTGGAAGACAGTCTGTCAAACTGACTGAAAGAGATCCATATTTGTGTCCAATCCCAAGAAAGGTGATGCAATGATATTCAGAAATTATCAAATACCATTAAACTCACGCTCATTAAATTTTGCTTAAGAAAGTTCAAAGTGTTACGGCAGTAGAGATTGACAGGGAACTACCAGAAATTCAAGCCTGATTCAGAATAGGACATTGAACTAGGGATAGCATTACTGATATCAGATGGATCTTGGTTAAAAACAGTTGACTACCAAAGGTAGTCAACTGTGTGAATCATAACAAATTATGGATAACATTGCAAAGAATGGAAATTCCAGAACACTTCATTGTGATCATGTGGAATCTGTACATAAACCAAGAAGCAGTAATTAGAACAGAATAACAGGACACTGCATGGTTTCAAATCATTAAAGGTGTGTGTATCCTTTCATCATACTTATTTCATCTTTATGCTGAGCAAATAATCGAATAAACTATATGAAAAAGACTACAGCATCAAGATTGGAGAAGACTTATTAGCAACCTTCAATATACAGGTGACAAAACCTTGCTTGCTGAAAGCTAAGAGGAATTGAAGCACTTACTGATAAAGTTTGAAGAATAAAGTCTTCAGTATGGGTTATACCTCAACATAAAGAAAACAAAAATCCTCAAAACTGGACCAATAAACAACATCATGATAAATGGGAAAAATATTGAAACTGTCAAGGATTTCATTTAACTTAGATTCACAATCCAAGTACATGGAAGTAGCAGGCAGGAAATCAAACAACAGATTGCATTGGGAAAATCTGCTTCAAAAGATCTTTTTAATGTATTAAAGAGCAAAGATAATCACTTTGAGGACTGAGGTGTGCCTGACCTAAGCCATGGTATTCTCAATTGCCTCATATGCATGCCAAAGCTGGACAAGGAGTAAGGAAAACCAAAGAAGAATTGATGCCTTTGAATTATGGTTGATAAAAAATATTTAATATACCAGTGGCTGCCAAAGAATGAACAAATTTGTCTGAGTAAAACTAAAACCAGAATGCTACTCAGAAGTGAAGATGGCAAAACTTTGTCTTAGTCACTTAAGCCATGTTATCAGGATGGACCTGTCCCAGGAGAAGGATGTCATGCTTGATAAAGTAGAAGGTCAGTCAAAAACAGGAAGACCATGAGTAAGATGGATGTACACAGTAGCTAAAGCAATGGATTCAAACATAACAATTATGAGGATGGTGCATGACTAGGCAGTATTTCAATTTGTTGTACATGGGGCTGCTCTGATATGGAACCTACTCAAGGGCACCTAACAATAATAACAATAACAGAATGCCACTGAATAAAAAGTTAAATAAAAATTACAAAAACGAGATAATCTATAAAGCAAAGAGAATCAAAAAGAATCTTCAGAATAAAAAAAGGGAACAAGATAAAAGATTATATTGAGATATGTAGGTAACAGAGACAATAGTAGGGAAGGCGACAAAAATAGAGATGATGTGATGGTAATAGGTATAGGGAAAGTCACAACAAATGAAAAGTGGTAAGTTGAAACCAACAAACACACTCTTCCAACTATTCTTTAGATCTTTGAAGACACAGGAAGACATGGGAAGGACAGAAAGTCAATTGTGCTCTTTATTTCTATGAACAACAATTTCCACAAATGAAGCAGTCATTCCTTTGAGAAGTTAGCTAATTGGTCATATTTTTGCTATAAATTGTTATTGCTAAAAATAAAGCAATAATAGCCTAGCATCTTCAAACTCAAGGAGCTCTGGTAGCTTAGTGGTTACGAATAGGGCTGCTAACCTGAAGAACAGCAGTTCGAAACTACCCGCTGTTCCGCAGGAGAAAGATGAGGCATTCTGCTCCCGTAAAGATTTACAGCCTTGGAAACTCTGTACATGGTCACTATGAATCGGAATCGACTCCACGGTACTTAACAACAACAACATCTTCAAATTCAGGTTGCATAAAAAAGTGTAAGTAAGGATCAGTCCAAGGATTTATAATCGTATCTCTTCCATGATGCATAACTCCATATAGTATTATTCTGTAGAGACATTTAAGCTTTAGGAGTTACGTTTGTTTTGAAGGATTTTTTTTGTTTTGTTTTTTTTCAATCTGAGCTAAGCTACTAGCCTGAGACAAAGAATGCTGAGAACACCTGATACACTTTGTAGCTGCCCATATAACACTTTGAAAAGTTATCTTCCAGTGGACCATGTTTGGGTCACAAATACTAATGTCAGCTCCTTTTCTGATTTGTCTTTAGAGGAAATACTTCCATTAGTTTCGTTTCTGTCTTGTTTCAAGAGGGATGCATTCAATTCACTGTTTCTTTTTGTTTTATGAATGTGCATATTGTTAAAATACTGTAAAGCATCAACATTATTTTCCTTAGTATAGATGCTACATAGCTCATTAAACTTCTATAAAGAGATCACTACTTGTACAGTATAAAATAATATATTTTAAAGTATCATTGAGTCGGTTCTGACCCACAGCAACCCTGTATAGGTTTTCCAAGGAGCAGCTGATGAGCTTGAACAGCCAACCTTGCGGTTCAAACTGACTTTGCAGTCCAGCACATTAACCCAAAGCGCCACACCAGGACTCCATAAAGTAATATAATGCCCGACATATCAAATACCTAAGGAATTATATTGCAAAATTGTCTCTATCACCAGCATGATTTCAGAGAGGGCAGTAATTTCTCCTTTGTTAGGAGAATTCACCTTCCCAAAAGCACTTTACTACAAATACATCCAAGAGTTCAAGGAGATCTACCAGAATAGTTATTTGATTTGTGGTTTTCACCCCAAGCTTCCTTAAGTCACTTTTGGACATGGATAGGTGAGCCAATTATAAATTCACAAATACTTATCTGAACTGCCACCAATACTTTAACCAAGTAAACATATTTTCACCTTGAAATTTTCAAGTAACAACAGAGTTTGCAATGCAGCAATTTACACTCAAAATAAGATAAAGAAGACTCTAGAAACCAGTGAAAACGGTACTTGAAATATTTAAAAGTGCTCTTTCAAGCCAGAACTTTCAACTTTCTCTAAATGCAGCCTACTGACTCTCTGAAAAGGCTTCTTAATTTGATCAATGCATTTCCTACAGCATCAGACTTTCTAAATTGCCAGTTTCTAACCTTTAGACTGGACCATAAAACACAAACTAAATGTGTCAGTTCTTCTGTTGGAGTATCTTTTGCTTCATCTTGACAAAGTTTCCATTCATTTTGGTAAGCAAAACCAAACTGCAAACCTCATCTCTGTATGAAAATGAAGACGTCTCAATCCAAGAACCTTGGAGCGCACACCCAAACTGCTTTTATTTTGTTTCACTGGGAGGAGAGGGGTCCTTGTTGGCAGTTTATTTTCCCTGAAGGACCCACAGCACTCCTCTTCTGGATTTATTATTAAAACCGTTTGTCCTCCAGAGCTTAGGGAAGCACTCGGGGAAAGTAGCGTCCTGCCAGTTCTTCCTTCTCCCCACCGGCCCCCGCACAAGGCAGCAGCAGAGCAGATGGTCCTCCCTCTTCCCTTCGCGTCCCTTCCGCAGTACCTCAGTGTCGTCCCACCCAGCACCGCAACTTCACCGGCACTGGGTAGCTGCTGGGCGTCTCCTCTGGACTCACACCAAGTTCAAACTTTGGAGACCTTGCCTTACCATCCCTAAATCCCCTTCCTTCGGCTGCAGCACCCTCCCGGGTCCCTTAGCCTCGACTGATATCCTCCTCCCACCGCTCCAAACTCAACCTGCTCTTTCTCTGTAATGAAGGAAGGGATGTCCAACACCAAACTTCCCAGTCCAGGTGGCGAGACGCAGTGGCTAAGGCTAACCACTGCGGATCACTCTCCTAATCCTCCTCCCATTCTCCATCCTCCCCTTCAGTCCTTAGCAAGCAAAGACTGCACAGAGCACTCCTCCATCCCTCTAGCTTCCACCGCCTACTCCTAAACTCCCGGGGCTCCTCGGAGATCGCCTCCGCAGCCCGGGGGAACAGCGCCTGGGCTCCCTCCTCTACAAGTGGGACAAAGTGCAAACTCTATCGGGATGGGGGTGGGGGGTTCCCGGCCATGCCCTCACTCTGCGCGCCCAGGTATCCGCTCGCCCTACAGAGGCAGGCAGGCGGGGCCGGAGCGGGAAGGTGGTGCCCGCCCCCGGGCGCTGGGCTGGATGCCCAGAGCTTACCTCGGCGCGCGGGTCGCGGGCGCGTGGAGCAGTGGCTCCAGTATTAGGGAAGCTGTTGCTCGCGCTCTGGCAGCTGCAGCGATCCCGCCCGGGCTGCGCTGGGGTTTTGCGCAGAAGCTCTCCCTCGATCTGCTGCAGCACGGGCGGTGGCGGCGGGAACAGCTCAGCTCCGCGCGGCCCGAAACTGTCCAACTCTTGCCCGCGTCGGGCTGAGGCACCCGTCAGTGGCCCGCGCCTGCGCGCCTGGCCTCGCCCAGGTGAGAGGCGTGTGTCCGTTACCCGAAGGGGGGCGGGGGGGACGCCTGGCCCAGGGCTGCACTCAGCTGGCGCTGCAGCCTGCCCGGCCCCCTGACCTGGCCATGGACCAGTTCGTTGGTTCGGACACACAAGCGCCACTCCCGTGCGCCAAATCGGGTGACGGTTTACCAGAAATGACTTGCGAAGCACACTTACCACGGCGAATGAGGCGGGACCGTTTGGGGGCTCTTTGACACTGCGGAATCTCCCGCAGCATCGCTGTCTGTAGATCCCGCCTTTCAAGGCAGACACAGAGGGAGAGTACTCTGTCCCACCAGGGGCTCCGGCGTGGTCCTCGGCCTCGGGGATTAAGTCTCTAAAAAGAATCTTGGCAACCACAGAAAGGTTCCTAAACCGCGATGTCAAACGATGTGTTGGCGCTGTTGTTTCAAATATTAGTCAAGGCACAGTGAAAACTCTCCTTGGATATCACCAGACCAACTATTTGTTTTTCCTTTTTGACCAGTTCTCCTTTCGCAGACAACCACAGTCGGGGCAACTGTGGAGGAGCCAAGAAGGCCCGCAGCGCTGAAGACACAGCGTCCTCACCGAGGATCTGAAGGTCGTGGGTGGGGGTACTCATTATCCTCCAGATTTCTTTTTTCTGTATTTAAGTTTTTTAAAGTAAAACATGTTATCTGTTACCCGATGTACGGCATCTTCTGAAAACAGTGCAAACCCAGCCAAGATTCTGGGTTTTGAAAGGGAGAGAGCCTTTGCAAAGAAAACATTGAAGGGGTAAGCACAAATAATTTCTAAAGACTAGGTTTGTGAAATTATTTATTTGGGGAGAAGTTTGGGGGTAATAAACGGCAAAAGAGCTGTGTTATACAGATGTCTTTTTGATCAGATGATTTAAAAATATTCTTTGTTTCTCTTCTCAGTTGACTGACAGTAACTCCTCTATCAATAATTAATCCAGCAGCTGTTAATGTCTTTGCATAATCATCCAGTGTAAATATCTTAGCGTCCAGTGAAAGCCAATGCTGCACTCCAGGGTGGGTTTCAGATTCGACAAGCACACACACACCTTTTTAGAGCTCTCTCCAGGAGCGGATTGTGTTTAATATCCACCTTGAAAGTTACGGTTATTGCAGGTGCCAGCCAGCCAGCACACCTGAGGTACCAGTGTGAGACGGAGCATTAATCTGACTGATATTTTTAGAATTCAAATAACTCTGCATTCACAAAGGCACTCACTCTCATTACTAAGTACACACAGTTATTGGTATGTATATTTTTGAAGTTGTGCCCTGTTTGAAATTGTCATAAAGAAGCAAGTACAGTACCAAAATTAAAACATTATAACACCAAAGAACATGAGCAATAAAACTGCTTAAATTCTGCTTTAAAAAAAATTTCAATGGTCTTAATTAAGGCCTCTGCCAATCATAAAAGTTATATTGAAAACAAGTCTTTCAAGTGCCCCTGAAGGTCATTAAGGTGGGGCTCTGGCAGACTGAAACAGGCAGGAAATTCCAGAGGCAAAAGCTTCCTTGAGACAAACACCTAGTTTCCAGTGCCTTGCACTTCAGAGTTGGGAACATATTGGTTGTTGCTACTGAGCCTCAGATAAGTACTGTTGTGTCTCCAGGTATCTAGGGTAGAGAGAAGGGAGAAAAGGTAGCAAGGGTGAGGGAGGGTGGAAAGGGATGTAAGGGGTGGTGAGGTGGGGGGGGGCGGCGGGGGAACTCTTAAACCTCAAGTCAACACATTGGATTGCATTTAGAGCAAGTGAGTAATCTCTGGAAAGCAAAACACCTGTGGAAAGTGTTCCCTATAGCTTGCACAATTTGGCAGCATGTGCATTGTTTAGATCCTGAAAACTGCATTGCTTAACATCCCTTTGGACAATGTCTCACTGCATATACCACCATGACCTCATAATATTTTTGTTTGTTTGTTTTTAAGGGACAACAACTCTTTTTGTTTATTATTTCCCCCTAATAGTTTTAAAATTCCAGATCATATAATTGTGCTCATGTGGAACCAAGAGACAGTCATTCCTACAGAACAAGAGGATGCTGCATCATGATCAACACAGAAAATACTGACATTGTCAAATATTTCATTTACTTACATCCACAATGTTCATGGAAGCAGCAGTCAGGATGTCAAATGACATAGTGCATTGGACAAATCTGTCGCAACAGATCTGTTTAAAGTGTTAAAAAGCAAAGATGACACTTTAAAAACTATGATGCATACCACCCAAGTCAGGGTAAAGCTGCACAAGGGATAAAAAAGACCAAAGGATTGATGTATTTTAATTATGGTGTTGGCAAAGAATATTAAATATACCATGAACTACCAGAAGAATGAACCAATCTATCTCAGAAGTCAGAATGTTGTTTAGAAGGGAGAATGATGCACCATCGTTCAGTGAATTGACACAGTGGCCAACAACAATGCACTCAAACATGAAAATGATTGTGAGGATGGTACAGGATTGGGTAGTGTCTTGTTCTGTTGCATATATAGTCGTTATGAGTCAGACCAACTCAACAGCACCTAACAACAATAACCATGCTGAAACATAGTCAGATGAATCAGACTGAGGACATGGCCCTGGGCATCAGGCCCTTGGACTTTGTCCTGTGGGCAGGCCAGAGGAAGAGTGGGAGGACTGCTGGATTCCTGCTTCCTCGCTCCTGCAGATGCTCTCTCACTGATGCTGCTGCCCTAGATCCCTCCAGCCTCTGCCAGCAGCAGGGAAGGGCAGCGGCAGTGGCAGCAATGAGGACAACTGAAGTAGGCTTTGATAGGGTATTCATAATGCCCAAATCATAAAATTTCCTATTTACAAGTTGGCAGTTCAAACTCATCAACCGCTACTTGGAAACCCTATACAGGGTCGCTGTATCCGATGGCAGTTAACAGTTGTGGGGAAAAGAGAGCTCCATTTCACAAGAGCTGAAAGAAACATAAAATACATTCAGCTTCCAGTTTTTCCTGATACTAATTGATTGTGAAGCATGCCTTTCATGGCCCTAGGCCATGCAGCATTACGATCCCTGGAGCCCAGTCACTTAAACAATTGTAATGTTTCCCTGTAGATGAGCTTCAATATGAAAATAATACTAAACTAGAAAACACAAGTTTTAAATAATATAGAAAAATTAAAATAACTTCTCTTTAAATTGTCAAAGGTCATATTAAAACGAATTCTAAATTTCCAAAGGGCAAATTGGTGCTTACTGGATAACTTAGCATTTCCCATGCCTTTCTACTACTACTGTCTACATCTTACTCCGGTGAGTAGTTATTGAGGTTTTTCAAAACTTGTAAATGGCCATTTCATCATTGATGGACTTGAGTGTGACAGCGATAGTGAGGTTGGCCCAGGATCAGACATTGTTTCGTTCTGCTGTGCATGGAGTCACTATGAGTTGGTTCCGACTCGATGGTACCTGACAACAACAAGTGCCATTTAAGATCAAACTATTGGTCTCTCTCCCTGCCAGGAGCAAAAAAATGTAAAGAATATGAAAAATGTATGGAAATAATTAGCCTAACAGACTATCCCATGATGTTGTTGTTGTTGTTAAGTGCCGTAGCGAACACGTATAGGGTTTCTAAGGAGCACTTGGTGAGTTTGACCACCGATCTTGCAGTTCAAACATGAGGTTGAATGCTTATCCTATGGTGCCAACCCTGAGACCAAAAGAACTAGACAGTGTCTCCTGGTTCCCACTGCCAGGACTCTGAAAGGGATCCTGGATAGGAGGTCAACAGGAGGCTCTGAACAGAGTGGGAGAAAAATGTAAAACAAATCTCAGAATCATAAAACAGATCAGGTTTATTGGTCTTATAGAGACTGATTGGAACCCCAGGACTATCACTATTAGACAACCTTCAGGCTTATAACTTGAACCCACTTCAGTGACCCAACTTTAAGTTACAAGAAAGCAACAAAGGAAATAGTAAACATAAGGAGGAAATGGGAAGAGTGCTGTTACATTGTAGGGATTAAAATCAATGTCGTGAAACAAAATGTGTATAACTTGTTGAATGGAAAACCAATTTGTTCTGTAAACTTTTACCCAAATCACAATAAAACACACATTTAAAAATACTGTCTGACATAGGAGGGCCTCCCATCCTCAAATCCTGTTATCTTAGTTATCTAGTGCTACTCTAACAGAAATACCACAAACTGATGACTTTAACAACCAGAAATGTATTCTCAGTTTAGGAGGCTGCATGTCCAAATTCAGAGTGCTAGCTGTAGGGGAAGGCTAGCTCTGTCAGTTCTGGGAAAGGTTGTTTGTCTCCTTTCAGTATCCGTAGGCCCAGCATCCCTTGGAGCATTCTCCTGGGTCTAGGAGCTTCACAGTGCAGGGACCTCAGGTCCAAAGAACACACTCCACTCCTGGCTCTTCTATCTAGTGATAGGAAGTCCCTCTTTCCTTTTATATCTCAAAAAGAGATTGACTCAAGATAAAACGTAATCCTCTAGATTGCATCTGACCTCATTAATATCATAAAAGTGAGGATTTACAACACATAGGGTAATTACATCAGATCAGAGCTAATCAGATCATATCATGAAAGTGATTACATCTTGTAAGTGACAACCACATCTTAATTGCTAAACCACTGAGAATGCTGGCCAAGCCATGTTGACACAAAACCTTAGCTATCACAATTTCCCCTAGAATCATTATTGCTCACTCTTGGTAATAATAAAATAAACCAGGGCTTTGAGCTTATTCATTCCATTTAAACCCCCAGCTGAGAATTTACATTTCTACATCCAAATATAAGAGCTCTGGTAGCATAGTGGTTATGAATCGGGCTGCGAACCGCAAGGTCAGCAGTTCGAAACTACCAGCTGTTCCATGGGAGAAAGATGAAGCTTTCTGCTCCTGTAAAGAAACCCTATTCAGGGTCATTATGAGTCAGAACCGACTCCACGCACATAACCACCACCGCCAAATATACTGAATCAGAATCTACATTTACCAAAGTAGCCCTGCAAAGGGATAGCCAGAGGATGGGGCCCCAGGATGTCCCTGTGTCCTGGATAGCCACTCCAGCTTCTTTGTCCCCTGTGCCTCCCAGCAAAAGGACACAAACAAGGACAAGTGGATTTTATACAATGTATACCAAATTCATTTCTATTGTATAAATTGGGGCATTCTCCCCCATCTACTGCCTTTTCTATCGACCCCAGCTTCCCATCTGTGTAAGATGTTGGGGAGGGTGAAGAACCCTCCTCTTCACACCCTCCTCCCAAAACAAAAAAAATTGTTTGTTTGTTTTTCTTTCTTTGGAAAAAAAGAATGACCCTACCCAGAGAAGCAGTGATGCCAGAGATGGAGGCAGAGACGATGACGTGGAGGTGGAGAGATGAAGCGGCTGGAGACTTTAGACCCAGAGAGGGAAGGGGGCTGTGTGCTGACGACCAGGGGGGGGGTAGGGGGGAGTAGGGCAGGCTTTCAGGGTATACCTGTTGGTGGTTGATGATGCATGGAGGGGATTGTAACCATGGCAATGAAATGATAGATGATAGGATGAATGTAAAACTAATGTTCTCCCATGTAAACTATCACATAATTCACAGTAAAACATTTTTAAAAGAAGAATCACCTTGTTGTTATTAAGTGCCGTCAAGTTGGTTCCGACTCACAGTGACCCTGTATTGGGTTACTGAGGAGCAGTTGGTGATTTTGAACCACCAACCTTGTGGTTCTAACTAACCTTGCAGTCCAGTTCATTGACCTAGGGATCTTCTTAAATGTAGATTTTGATTTGGTATATCTGGGGTGAAAATGCAAATTCTCAGTAGTAGGTTGAACTAGAATTAACTGGTTTGTAGCCCTGGAGTAAAATAACTCAAGGAACTATAGCCATAGGCTAGAAGCATTGAGATACTATCAGTATAGCACAAAGGGCTAAATGCATGAGGACAGAGTCCTAAACACGTAAGAGCATAGCTGTTGTCAGAGGGATTCATTTAGACCTTTTTCAACTATATGTGTTTATGAGGTGTGTGGACCATTATATGACCTTGTTGTTAGGTACTGTCCTGTTGGTTCCAGCTCATAGGTACCCTATGCATAACAGAATGAAACACTGCCCTGTCCTATGCACACTTCACAATTGTTATGTTTGAGCCCATTGTTGCTGCCACTGTATCAATCCATCTTGTTGGGGGTCTTCCTCTTTCTCACTGTTTTTAAAGGCCCTTATTACATATTAGGAGTCCTGGTGTGGCTCTGTGGGTTAATGTGCCAGACTGCAATGCTGTTTGGCCTGCAAGGTCGGTGGTTCAAGCTCACCAGCGGCTCTTCAGAAACCCTATACAGGGTTGCTATGGGTCGGAACCGACTCGACGGCACTTCACAACAACAACAACAACAACATTATATATTAGGTGCCATCGAGTTGGTTCTGATTCACAGTGACCTTATGCACAACAGAACAAAACACGGCCTGGTGCTACACCAGCCTCACAATCATTAAGCCTGAGCCCATTGCTGCTGTCACAGTGCGAATCATCTTTTCTGCTGACCCTTCCACTTTACCAAGCATGATGTCTTTCTTCAGGGACTGGAGTAAGAGAGACTAAGTCTTGCCATCCTAGCTTCTAAGGAGTAGTCTAGCTGTACTTCCTCCAATGCAGATTTGTTTGTTCTTTTGGCAGTCCAGGGTACTTTGACCAACATCATAACGTAAATAGATCAATTCTTCTATGGTCTTCCTTATTCACTGTCCAACTTTCACATACATATGAAGCTATTGAAAATATCATAGCTTGAGTCAGGTGTTCCTTAGTCCTCAAATTGACATTTGTGTTCTTGGACACTTTAAAGAGGTCTTGTGCAGCAGATTTGCCTAATAAAATATATCATTTGATTTCTTGGCTGCTGCTTCCATGAGTGCTGATTGTATAGCAAAGCAAAATGAAGACTTTGACAACGTCAATCTTTTCTCCATTTATCATGTTGTTATTTATTGGTCCAGTTTTGAGGATTGTTGGTTTCTTTTACATTGAGGTGCATCCCATACCAAAGGCTGTGGTTTTTTATCTTCATCATTAAGTATTTTAAGTCCCCTTTGCTTTCAGCAAGCAAGGTTGTATCATCTACATATCGTAGGTTGTTAATAAGTCTTCCTTCAATCCTGATGACACTTTCTTCATCATACAATCCAACTTCTCAGAGTATTTGCTCAGCACACAGTTTGAAAAAATATCGTAAGAGCATGCAACCCTGACACACACCTTTCCTAATTTTAAACGATTCCTCAGTGTCCCTTTGTTCATATTGTTCTGTTCTAACTACTGCCTCTTAGTCTATGTACAGGTTCCTCGTGAGCACAATTAAGTGTTCCTGGAATATTCATTCTCCACAATGTTATCCATAACTTGTCAAGATGCACATAGTCAAAAGCCTTTGCATAGTCAATAAAGCACAGGTAAACATCTTCCTGGTATTCCTGCTTTCTTTCAGTCAAGATCTATCTGATGTCAGCATAATATCTCTTGTTGCATGTCTTTGTCTGAATCTGGCTTGAACCTGTTGTTGTTGTTGTTGTTATGTGCTGTGGAGTCAGTTCTGACTCATAGCAACCCTGTACAGGGTTTCTGAGGTTGTAAATCTTTACAGGAGCAGAAAGCCTCGTCTTTCTCCCACGGAACAGCTGGTAGTTTCGAACTGCTAACCATGAGATTAGCAGCCCAATTTGTAACCACTATGCTACCAGAGCTCCTTAGCTTGAACCTGTTAGTTTCTGTCAATGCACTGTTGCAGACTTTTTTTGAAATTTCTTCAGCAAAATATTACTTTCATGTGATATTGATGATATTGTCCAATGATTTCTACATTCTGTTGTGTCACGACTCTTTACAATGGACACAAATAGGGATCTTTTCCTATCATTTGGCCAGGTAGCTGTCTTCCAAATTTCTTGGCATAGATGAGTAAGTGCCTTCAGTATTACATCAGTTTGTTGAAACTTTTCAATGTGTATTCCATCAATTCCCAGTGCCTTGTTCTTTGTGAATATCTTCAGTGTACCTTGAACTTCTTCCTTCAGTCCATTGGCTCTTTATCATATGCTAGCTCTTGAAATGATTGAACATTATCTTTTTTTTTGGGGGGGGGTACAGTGACATTTGGTACAGTGTATTCCTTCCATCTTCTTTTTTTTTTTTT
>NW_006408577.1:708598-719894 GCF_000296735.1 Chrysochloris asiatica
CTTGAATTAGAATATTGAAGGATTCTATGGGTAAAATAGAATCAGTTCCCTCAGCTTGAGAAATGCTGAGTGTGCTCTTCCCTTTTGGTTTTCTAATGAAGTATAAATCTAGGAAAATTGGAAGTTGTCAAAAATTAAATGGAATACATAAAGGTCAATATCCTAGGCATCCGTGATCTGAAATAGACTGATATTAAATCTGACAATATATTTGTGATCTTAAGCAGACAAAAAAATACCTTTTACCTCTGTTCATATTAATATAAATTGATGATAAGAGTAAGCCAATTTCCACTAAGTCAGTTCTGACTCCTTGCAACCCTATATAGGGTTTCTGAAACTGTAAGTCTTTATAGGAGTAGACAGCCTCATCTTTCTCCTGAGGAGTGACTGGTGGGTTTGAAATGCCAACATTGTGGTTAGCAGCCCAATACCTAACTTACAGCACTACAAGGACTCCTTTTGATAATAACAGATTTAACAAATTTGAAAAAGCTTTCATCAATCACTTAATTTTAGTCTATAAGAGCGTAGTGGTTACAAATTGGGCTGTGAGCTGAAAGGTCAGAAGTTCAAAACTACCAGCTGTTCCATAGGAGAAAGATGAGGCTTTCTTCTCCCGTAAAGATTTACAGCCTCGGAAACTCTGTACAGGGTCACTATGAGTCGGAACCGACTCCATGGCACATAACAACAACAACAACAAGAAACAGATAAGAGTTTATGCATGAAATGTTATAACTCTAAAACAAGTATCTATAGACATTTTAGATTGTGTTGCAGCAATCAGTGAGAGGTTTTATATCTAGAAAGTCACCCTTGTGGAAGATTATTGGACTGGGAATCAAAAGACAAAAATTCCTACTTCAGGCATCAATTCAAGCCTGGAGACCTCATTATCTTCTTCAGTAAAATAGTATAGTTTTACCATTCAAGTATAGCTCTCTTATTGGATTACTGTGAGAATCGAAATGCATAATGTATGTGAAACACTTGGAAAGGTACATAGGTGTACAAGGTGCCATTAGTTACTAGTCTTCTTATTCATACTCTTCTTTTCCTCTATTGCTTTTGAAGTATTTTGCAAACTTTCATTCAAAGTACCTTACAAATTCTGTTGAGTTTATCAATAACTTCCACTTTAAAATACTGTCTGGGAACTCTTCTTCTTGATGGTGCCAGTGTTATTTAATGAAGACAAAGGATAAACATGAAACTATGAAATACAAGGTTGAGGCTCAAACCCACCAGCTGCTCCTCAGAAACTCTATACAAGTTCACAATAAGTTAGAACCAACTTAATAGCACTTAACACAAACAACAATGTTGAATGAGCAAGATTTATATTCTGACTTTATAATTTACCCAATAGTTGTGCGATACTAGGTAATTATTCTGTTCCCTGTAAACATCACTTCCCTCATTTGTTATATGGGAAAATATATCATCTCCATATGGTTATCCTGAGGACCAAAACAAATGTGAAAATACAGTTTTGCAAAATGTAAAACAGCTAACAAATGCCAGGTATAATTTAACAACCACTTGGGAAATAAATAGGAAGTTTACTTCCACATCTGGAAGTCACATCAAGAATAGCCTCAAAATATAAAATATTTCATTTGGGACTATCAGAGCAAGTTACAACTAAAAGGAAGATAATACAAACAATTTTCAAAAGGCAACAAAATTATACTTCTTTTAAGGGTGCATGAATATCTTGCAAATGTCAGAATAGCTTTTAATTCAACTGTCACAGGTTATGAGAAATTCCTAGAATAATTGTTTCAGTGACCTTTTTCTTAAAAGTCCTCAAGTTCAATATTTCAATATATATATTTGTTTAAATTATTTTAAGTATGTCTTCCCACTCAAATATGTAATAATGTATTCTAACACAGAATTTTGAGGATTTTAAAATGTAATTTTGAGTTTGATGGAAATAGTGGACTAGATAGATCTTTAAGGCTAACGAGTTGTTTTATTTAGAATTTCCAAATTTGACTTCGATACTTATCTCTAAAAAAATCCATGTAAAGAATTGTAGGAGTTTTATGAAAAATAAATCTTAATATTATTTCTGAGCTGTCAATTTGTGTTTTGCATTTGTCTTATTTTAAAAGCCTAACTATAAAAAATATGTGTAATATCTGCATTTGAAAGGTGAAAGGCTATAAAACTCATTAAATCTAAGGCACACTTTTAAAGCTATGATTTTCTTGCTTCTCCCCTCCCCCTTCCTCTCTTGAGGGATTGTTCTTATGTGAATCATAAGTTTTCTTTGAGAATTGTCCTCCTGGCTGACCATTATTTTTAAACTGGAGAATGAATTCCCTTTCGTCTTCCTTTTTTCTTTGAAAACTCTCAGCAGAAAAGGGCCATGTACTTAAACGCCTTGCTCACTAATGTGTGTCTCCTCATTTAGCACTGAGCAAATTATGTTTATTTATCTTGATATTTTAAAATTAATTATTTAAGTATTTTTTCCCAAGTGAGCCTGAGGTCTGTTTGTTTTCACTTTTTCCTCATAAACATTTATCTTCTTAGAGCTACTGGAACTGATGCTGGGCTCTGACGTTGTGCTCTTTCTCTGAGGCAATATTAATTGTTGTGTGTCTAGAAGTGGTCAATATTGTAAAAGCATTCTTCTGAGATGCTAACCACAGCTTTGCAGTATAGACTATGTCTCTAATATACATGTCCTTTTGAAACTTAATCCAGCACCACCTTGGGCCCCAAGATAAAGGTTTCAGCAAGTTCACAATACTCGCAAACCCTTTCCTGACACAGTTGCAAGGTGATTTTCCTGGTTAGCACATATTCCCATTTGGCTCTTTCCTCTGAGATAAATATAAAATAATTAATCTTCTCTCACTGCATTTGCAATTTTGATTTCCTTCCACTTTTTTTTTTTAATCTTTCAAAAACATTGATTTATTTCCTTGGGTCCATTCTTCAGCCACTCGCTTGTGAACCTAAATCACAACTGCCTGGTAGCTCTAGAAGCTTCCCTATGACTAGTACCTTTTAATTTAAAATTCCATTTTCTAAAAAGTGTCATTATTTTAGAGACATTACCATATCGAACTTACTGTTTTAATAGTTTTCAAAGTCTTCGTGTCTGAATAACCAACACTTAGCCCTATTTGAAGAGCACCATACGGACTTAATGGAGTCCTGAAGTGGCGCTGTGGGTTAATGCGCCAGACTGCAAATTCATTTGAACTGCAAAGTCGGTGGTTCAAGCTCACCAGCTGCTCCTTGGAAACCCTATACAGGATTGCTATGAGTTGGAATTGATTCGATGGCACTTAACAACAACAACATACAGACTCAATGGCACTTAACAACAACAATACATGCACTGGAGTCCTGGGGTCATACTGTGTAATAGTGCACTGGACTGCAAGGTCAGTTTGAACTGCAAGGTTGGCAGTTTGAACTCACTTGCCATTCCTCGGGTTGGAACTGAGTCTATGGAACTTAGCAACAACAACATACATGCACTATTTCATTTTACAAGGGATGATGCACTATTTAACCCTGTACATGCACTGTGTCATTTTACCATCCAAAGGATCTGAGGGTGAAAGTATTAATACCATTTAATGATGAAGAAAGTGAAGCTCAGAAAATTTGTGATATATATCTAAGGTCACAAATCTTCACAGTCAAAATTCTTACTTGGGTTTAATTTATCTTTAAAAAAGCCTCTATATATTATGTCTTGGAGTTAAATAATGTAAATTCCACTAAGAGTAGAAACCATGTCTTACCCCTTATCTAAGCCATTGTAATGTCTAACATGGTGTGGTGGTGGTGGTGGTGGTGGTGGTGGTGTGCCGTGGAGTCGATTCCAACTCACAGTGATCCTACATAGGGTTTCTGCCGCTGTAAATCTTCACAGGAGCAAAAAGCCTTATCTTTCTCCCTCAGAGCTGCTGGCAGTTTTGAAATGCTGACCTTTGGTTAGCAGCCCACCTTGTAACCACTACACTACCACTACTTAATGTCTAACATCGAGCTTTACAAAGAGCAGCTCAGTATCTACAGAGTAAATAATTTCATATTTTCTCCTTTTCAGTTTCTATAGCTACAGTACTGCCACCATAGGTTTGGAAATCATTTACAATCTGATCATGGTAAGGTAGAGTGGAGGGGACTGAAGAAAATCCATATATATATATTTTTTTTATTTATTTATTTTTTTTTAACAAATTCCAAATTTGTTGTACTTCACCTCTCAACATGCTTCTATTTTGGATGACCTATCCTTCTAAACAACTCCTTACAGATGTTAGCTACATCACATTTCATCTTTCCAATAAAATTGTCAGAGCCTTAGAGCTGAGAACTGTTTCTTACATTTTGTTTTTATTTGTCCCTTACCTTCCATGCCGAGGACTTACCTAACGCAGTAATAGATATTCAATTCAATGAAGCTCTACAAAAAAAATTTCCATTTTATTGACAAGTATGGAAAGAATTGGACTCCTATAGCAAAGAAAGTGATCTTTAAGAAACTAGGACCAGTATAGAAACACAATATACAAATATTGTATATGGAATGTAACCACCACCTGACTGTCAAGTTTGTTGTACTGTGGTGGCTTACATATTACTTTGATGCTAGAAGCTATACCATTGGTGTTTCAAAATGTAGCAGGGTTATCCATAGTGGGCAAGTTGTAGTGGAGTTTCCAGATGAAGACAGACAGGAAGAAATGCTTGGTGATCTACTTTTGGAAAGCAGCCAGTGAAAATGCTATGTATAACAGCGCACTGCTCAATATAATTCTTGGAAGACGAACCCCTAACTTGGAAGGCAGTCATAATACACAGTGGCAGAAACAATGGGCTCAAGCATAGTAAAGTTCATGAAGATGGAACAGGACGGGGCAATATTTTGTTTTGACTCAGGATCACTATGAGTCAAAACCAATTGGACAGTAGAGCTCCTTTCAATAATAACAATAGTAAGAGGAAATTATTGATTATAATATAAAGAGAAGAGAAGAGACCCAATGCAGCATGATCACAATGAAGCAAAATAAATCACTGCATAAAAAGACTGAAAGGAAATGCAAATCCATCTGTATAAACTGATATAAAATTTTTTGACTGACTCATGATATTTGAAGCCCACTGTATTCTTGCACCTATCTTCACAATTCTTTTTTCTTTTTCACAATTCTATTTTGCAGTGCGTGTCATTTGAGTTTTCTTTCATGTTAGGTTTTACTGATTCAAATGCTTAAAACAAAGAATTTGCTTTTAATCTCCTTTGTTACCCTGGAGATATATGTTATATGAGAGTATTAAACACTCAAGCATACTCTCATGCACTATTGATGGGACTGTAAATTGATATAGCCTTATTAGTGCCCATATCCTTCAACACAGCAATTGCACATTATCCTTGAGAAACACATCTACACAAATTAGTAAATACAAAGATGCTTATTACATTACATTTGAATAAGAAAAACTTGGAAGCAAACTAAGTGCCCAACAACAGAGGAATGGTTAAATTAATGATCCCATATGCATAAACTCTAGGGCCTGGTGTGGCACTGCAGGATCACAAGCTGCACTGCAAGGTCAGTTTGAACAACAGGTTGGCAGTTCAAACCCACCAGCAGCTCCTCAGAAACCATATACAGGGTCACTATAGGTTGGAACTGACTCCTGCCTAGACGGCACTTAACAACAACAACATGCATGAACTAAACCTTTAATAAGTAGAATTTATTTACATATTAACTTTTATTATAAAGCAATAAGTGTTTTTCAAAAGCTAATTAGCAGAGATGACATACTATGTCATATATAACAGTGTGGTGATAGTCCAACTCATTCACAAAATTTGCTGAAATCTCAGGGTTTTTGAAACTTAAACCTCATGTGTTCTAATTAGTGCATTTTTTAAAATAAATATTAAACACAATTTGAGCAAAAAATGAAGAGGCAAAGTTAACACTAGGATGTCAAGCTTGTCCAGAGAATCATAAAATTAAAATTTATCTGTTTTAATCCCCGTTCATCACTGGCCTAGATGAGCATGCCTGGCGCTGGGAAGTAGGACTTGAAATCAGTTCATTCTGTTTCAACTCCCTGTTAATCATTTGCATTTTCATACCAGATATGCCAAATCAGAATTTATATCTTAACAAGATCTCCAGATGATTCTTATAGAGCCTCACACACATAAGAATCACCTGGAAACTTGTTAAAATGTAGGTTTTGATTCAGTATATCTGGCGTGGTTGTTAAGTGTTGTCCAGTGACCCTGTATAGGGTTTCCCAGGAACACTGGTGAGTTTGAACCACTAGCCTTATGGTTAGCAGTCCAGTGCTTATCCTACAGTGCCACACCAGGACTCTATATATCTGGGGTAGAAATACAAATTTTCAGCTGGGAGTTAAACCGGAATGGACTGACTTGAAGTCCTGCTGGGAAATCATTTGTCTCATGATAATCCCTGCCATTTCTGGACAGGTCCACCTATCAAATGTTTATTTTTTATGTTATTGTTGTTAGGTGCTATTGAGTCAGTTCCAATTCATAGTGACCCTATGCGTGAGAACAAAATATTGCCCAGTTCTGTACCATCCTACTGTTGCTGTTTGAGCCCACTACTGTAGTCTCTGCGTCACTCCATCTCATTGAGGGTCTTCTTCCTTTTCTCTGGTCCTCTACTTTACTAAGCATAATGTCCTTCTAGTTCGTCTTGATAAGGTGTCCAAATTATGTAAGACAAAGTCTCACCATCCTCCCTTCTAAGGAACATTTTGGCTGTACTTCTTCCAAGACAGACTTATTCATTCTTCTGGCAGTCCATTATTTGCCACAACATATTCAAATGCATCAATGCTTTTTCATAGCAACCCTCCATCTACAAGGAGCTCTGACAGCACAGTGGTTATGAGTCGGACTGCTAATCTCAAGGTCAGCAGTTCAAAAATATCAGCCGTTCCACAGGAGAAAGATGAGGCTTTCTGCTCCTGTAAAGACTTACAACCTGTGTACAGGATTGCTATGAGTCAGAATGTGAGTTTTCCCCACTTCTATTTCAAAAGTTTGTTTCTAGTAAGCAATTTTGAGGTTATAGGCTACCTGCTTATCCTCTCCCAACTGAAAGAAAGAAAATACCATCACATTGGGCAGTGAAAATTTGTCAGGAAGTCAGCATACCTTCCTTGCTCTGAATATACACCAACCATAACAGCTAAATGTCAAGCCACTGAGCTCTCCCTTTCCTCTATTCCTAACCTGCAGTTCACCCTTCCTCTTCTCTTTTCATCACATATTTTATCCACCACATTCCCTACCCCAGATCATTTACAACTATCCTCTTCCTGTCTCATATTAACTCCTATGAAACATTCAACCATTTCAAAAACCCTCTCTCTTACCCATTAACTCCTGCATTCCTGGCAAGTAGAAACTTTCTTTTTCAGCTCAACTTCCATACCATGAGAACACCTAAGAATTCTTCTTTTTCTCTCAAAACAAAGCTCCTCTTTGTACCCTTGATGCCATTTTTTCCTGCCCCTTTCAGTACAACCCTCCTCTGTGTTCTTAATCACTATCTCTTACCTTGCTCCTTCACTAGAGATGTTTGCTCTCTCTCTCCCACTTCAATCTCTCCCACTCTAGCTACTGTGCCCTCTCACAGTAACTTTCGGGGTCTCCTATTTTAAAAAAATAAGAAAAAGAAAAAATTTCTCCTGACTTTTCTTTATTCAAAGCTGTTGTCTTCTTTCATTTTGTCCTTTCTCATCAGCAATTTGTTGAACTAATATTAATAGTTGTAGCTAGTTAAGAAACCACCACTCATCTGTCAGTTTGTCACACTGTGGTGGCTTGCTTGTTACAGTGATGCTTGAAGCTATGTTAACAATATTTTAAATACCAGCAGGGTCACCCATGGTGGACAGGTGTCAGCTGAGCTTTCAAACTAAGACAGACTAAGAAGGAGAACAGGACGACTTTTGAATACCTAACCACTGAAAACATTATGAATAGCGGTGGAACACTGTAAGATAGCTCCAGAATATTGAATACTGAAATAGGTATAAATAGCTGAATAAATACTGAGGTTCAGTATAAATAGCACCAGAATATTGTCATATATAGTGCTGGAAGATGAGCCCCTCCGTTTGAAAAACACTCAAAATATGACTTGGAAAGAGCTTCCTTCTCAAAGTAGAATTGACCATGATAATATGAATCTAGAAAAGCTTTTGGGACCTTCATTTGAAGATGGGCCACAACTCAAAATGAGGAGAAAGGGCTGTCAGTAATAATAATAATAATCAGAAAATTAGTATCAATCTAAGAAAATTAGAAGTTGTGAAAATTAAATGGAATGCAGTAAAAGCAGTATGTTAGGCATTACTGAGCTGAAATGGACTGCTACTGGCCATTTTGAATCTTATAATCATATAGTTTACTATGATGAGAATGAAAAATTGAAGAGGAATGGTGTCACATTAATCATAAAAAAGAATATTTCAAAATCTATCTTGAAGTATAATGCTGCCACTGATAGGGTAATATCCATTTGCATACATGGAAGACCAGTTAATACCACTATTATTCAAATTTACACACCAACTGCTAAAGCCAATGAGGATGAGACTGAATAATTCTACCAACTTCTTCAGTCACAAATTGATCAAGTATGCAATCAAGATGTGTTCATAATTCCTGGTGATTAGAATGCAAAGGTTGGAAACAAAAAGAGGAAGGATCAGTCATTGGACTCAGTGATTAGAAATTATGCTGAAGATGGCATGATAGAATTTTTGAAGACCAATAACTTATTCATTGCAAATACCTTTTGAAACAACATAAAAGACAACTATATGTATATATATAGAGATCCACTAGAAGGAGCTCTGGTAGTGTAGTGGTCAAGAGTTGGGCTGCTAATGTCACGGTTAGCAGTTCAAAACTACCAGCGGTTCCATGGGAGAAAAATGAGGCTTTTTGCTCCTTCTGTGCATAGGGTCACTATGAGTCAGTACCAACTCGATGGCACCTAACAACCATAACAACAACAAAGATGTTCAACCTCAGAAACCCTGTATAGAGTCACTATGAGTCAGAACTGACTCTATGGCACATAACCACCACTGAAATCAAATTTACTACAACAGTGGGAATGAATGGTGTAAAAGCTCCATATCATCAGCCTAAACAAGGCCAGGAGCATACTGTAGAACAGACCATCAATTGTTCTTATCCAAGTTCAGGCTGAAGCTCAAGAAAATTAAAACAAGTTCACGGGAGCCAAAATATAACCATGAACAGATCATACCTGAATTTAGAGACCATCTCAAGAACAGATTTAATGCATTAGACACTGATTATCAAATATCAGAAGAGTTATGGGATTGCATCAAGAATATCATATAGGAAGAAAGCAAAAGAAAGAAGAAAAGATTAAAACGAATGTCAGAAGAGACTCTGAAATTTATTCTCCAGCATAGAGGTGCTAAAGTAAATGGAGGTCACAAGGAGAAAAAAAGCTGAGTAGAAAATTTCAAAGTATAACTCAAGAAGAAAAAGTCAAGTATTATAATGAAATGTACAAAGATCTAGAGGTCGGAAACAAAAAGAGGAAAAACACACTCAGCATTTTTCAAGCTGAAAGAGGTGTAGACACTATTCAAGCCGCAACTTGAAATACTGAAGGATTCTATGGGAAACATTTTGAATGATGCAAAAAGCATTAAAAGAAGATGGAAGAAACACAGTCACTGTACAAAAAAAGAAATGTTGACATTCAACTATTTCAAGAGGTAGTATATGATCAAGAGCAATGATACTGAAGGAAGAATTTGAAGGTGCATTGAAGACTCTGGCAAAGAACAAGGCTCCAGGAATTGATGGAATATAAGTTGAAAAATTTTCAACAAATTGATGCAGCACTGGAGGCACTCACTCATCTATGCCAAGAAATTTAGAAATCGGCTACCTAGCCAACTGAATAGAAAAGATCCATATATGTGCCCATTCCAAAGAGAGGTGACCCAAAAGAATGAGGAAATCATCATTGGACAATATCATTAATATCACATGCAAATAAAATTTTTGCTCAAGATAATTCTTAAAAAGCTGAAACATTACATTGATAAGGTACTGCCAGCGGTTCAAGTCAGATTCAGACAAGGATGTAGAACAAAGAGTATAATTGCTGACATCAGATGGATCTTGACTTAATGCAGAAAATACCAGAAAGATGTTTATCTGTGTTTTATTGGCTATGGAAAGGAGTTTAATTTTGTGGGACATGACAAGTTATGGATAACATGACAAAGAATGGGAATTCCAGAATACTTGATTGTGCTCATGCAGAACCTGTACACAGACCAAGAGGCAATTGTTAGAACAGAACAAGGGAACATTGCTTAATTTAAAATCAGGAAAAGTGTGTATCAGTGTTGTAGTCTTTCACCATACTTACTCAACCTGTATACTGAGCAAATCAGAGAAGTTGCATTATATAAAGAAGAACATGGCATCAGGATTGGAGGAAGACTTATTGACAACCTGTGATATGCAAATGATACAACCCTGCTTGCTGATAGTAAAGAGGACTTAAAATCCTTACTGATGACAATCAAATACCACAGCCTTCAGTATGGATAGCACTTCAATGTCAAAAATAAGCAAAAATCTTCACCAATGAACCAAGTAACATCATGAGAAAGGGAGAAAAGATTGAAGTTGTCAAAGACTTCATTTTGCTTGGATCCACAATCAGCACTCATGAAAGCAACAGTCAAGAAATCAAGCAACATATTGCATTAAGCAAATCTGCTGCACAACACCTCTTTAAAATACTTAAGAGCAAAGATGTCAGTTTGAGGACTAAATTGCACCCCACCCAAGGCATGGTATTTCAATAGCCTCATATGCATGTGAAAGTTGAACAATGAGTAAGGAAGATCATAGAAGAATTGAAACATTTGAGTTATGGTGTTGGAAAATAATATTAAAAGTACAGGGTCTGGAGAGTCTCAGTCTGCCGCGAACCCCGAGTTCTCCGCGCTTTGACTCTCTTCGTTTCTGGTTTGTCGCCGCCGCCGCCGCCACCGCCGCCATGGCCGAAGCTGACATTGCACTGATTGGACTGGCTGTCATGGGCCAGAACTTAATTTTGAACATGAACGACCACGGCTTTGTGATCTGTGCTTTTAACAGGACGGTCTCCAAAGTTGATGATTTCTTGGCCAACGAGGCAAAGGGAACCAAAGTGGTTGGTGCTCACTCTTTGAAGGAAAT
>NW_006408577.1:720434-723437 GCF_000296735.1 Chrysochloris asiatica
AGGCATTTGAGGAATGGAATAAGACAGAACTAGACTCGTTCCTGATTGAAATCACAGCAAATATCCTCAGATTCAAAGATACTGATGGCAAACACCTGCTGCCAAAGATCAAGGACAGTGCTGGGCAGAAGGGCACTGGAAAGTGGACAGCCATCTCAGCTCTGGAGTACGGTGTTCCTGTCACTCTCATTGGTGAAGCTGTCTTTGCTCGATGCTTATCATCACTGAAGGATGAGAGGATGCAAGCTTCCAAAAAACTAAAGGGTCCCCAAAAAGTCCAGTTTGAAGGAAACAAGAAATCATTCCTAGAAGACATTCGGAAGGCCCTCTATGCTTCCAAGATCATCTCTTATGCTCAAAGCTTCATGCTGCTACGACAGGCAGCCACCGAATTTGGTTGGACCCTCAACTATGGTGGCATAGCCATGATGTGGAGGTGGGGCTGCATCATCAGAAGTGTATTCTTAGGGAAGATAAAGGAGGCATTTGATCGAAACCCAGAACTTCAGAATCTTCTGCTAGATGACTTCTTTAAGTCTGCTGTTGAAAACTGCCAGGACTCCTGGCGGCGGGCCATCAGTACAGGTGTCCAGATAGGCATCCCCATGCCCTGCTTCACCACCGCACTTTCCTTCTACGATGGGTACAGACATCAGCTGCTGCCTGCCAACCTCATTCAGGCTCAGCGGGATTACTTCGGGGCTCATACCTATGAACTTTTAGCCAAGCCAGGACAGTTCATCCACACTAATTGGACGGGCCATGGTGGCAGTGTGTCATCCTCTTCCTACAATGCCTAACTGTTTTTGTTACCAGCACAGAAACAGAAAATTCCGTAATCTGGAACATTCCATTTGCCACAAAACACTGCTTACATGGCCCTTTGGCTCAGATCTTTTTTAAAACAAAGCGTTATAAGAGACTCCTGAAAGAGTCCATTAGCGTTTACCTGTAAAGTAGCCTGTGAGAACCACTGTGTCCTCTACCCTTGCCCAGAAGTGACCATGTACATCACCGCTCAGACGGCTCCTGGAAGCAGTCGTTTTCCATGACACTGGATAGATTGAGGCCCTGGCAGGTGGGAACGGCTTTATTGGAATTTGATCTCACTGGAACCTTTGTATCATGCAACTGAATTTTTTTCTCTCTACTTAATAAAAGCTACATTATAAAAAAAAAAAAAAAAAAAGTACAGGGTCTGCCAAGAGAAAATCAAATTTGTGTTGGAATAAGTACAGCTAGACTGCTCCTTCTAAGCCCTGATGGGAGACTTCATCTATCACACTTTGGAATAATTATTGGGATGGACCAATCCCTATAGAAGGCCACTTTGCTTGGTAAAGTAGAAGTTCAATGGAAAAAAGGAAAACCCCCAACTATATGGATTGGCCCAGCGGCAGCAATAGCAGGTTCAATCTTAACAATGATTGTGAGGTTGGCATTTGAGTCATTATGAAGCTGAACTAACTCAATAGCACCTAATAACACCAAAAACATGTTAGAGATGAGAACCAAGTCCACTGCCACCAAGTTTATTCCTATTCATAGGGACCCTATATAGAGTTTCTGAGATAAATCTTTAGTAAAGCATATAGTGTCATCTTTTCCCCTTGTAGATTTGAACCACCAACCTGTAATTCATATTTATCCTACAGTACTACCAGGGCTCCTTTGTTAAAGAATAGCTGCTGTTGTTAAATTCCATAGAGTCAGTGTAGAGACCCTGTATAGGGTTCCTAAGAGTGACTGGTGGGTTTGAACTGCTGTCATTGTGGTTACCAATCCAGTGATTATCCTACAGAGCCATACCAGAGCTCATAGAAGAGCTAGAAACATAAAAATAAATAATTTGCAATCTCTGATCTAAAAGCTTAATCTATTTTGAGAGGCAATTTTACACAAAACTTCTTGGGGAAAAAAAACTTTCTCCACCTGCATTTTCCCATCTGCCATCTCCTCAATCTGTTATCCACTCCCAACACCATCAATAATCTATGGACCCCTAAATATCAAGGCTACTTTAACCTTTCTCATTTTGTTGTTGTTGTTGTTGTTAAGTGCCATCGAGTCGGGTCCAACCCATAGCAACCCTGTACAGGGTTTCCGAGGGTGTAAATCTTTACGGGAGTAGAAAGCCTCATCTTTCTCCCGCGGAGCGACTGGTAGTTTCGAACCGCTGACCTTAAGGTTCGCAGCCCGATTTGTAACCACTACGCTACCAGAGCTCCTTGGAAAAGTATTTTCACATGATCATAATTAATTCTCACAGTGAGTCCCAGGGAGATTACTTGCTTTGCCCAAGGTCACCCAGCAAGTGCATGACAGAGGCTAGACTTGGTTCCGTATTTTCTATGGGCTGACTAAATGAATGACTAGAGGAACCTATATTAATCAACCTCATGCATACAGAATGCAGAATGCTTGAAAACATTTGTCTTCCCCTGACCTCATCTGACAGTGCTTCATGCAGCACTAGGCATGGAATTGCTTCACAGTTATTGTTGATGTCTAGGTTTCAGCACTGAATGTTCACCCACATTAGTCTCCTGGGTGGGCAGGAGGGACCTTAGTTGTGTTGAAATGCTGTCCTGAAGACCCTGTCAGGAAAAGACTTTGTATGTGAACCAACTTTGTAATTAGGGTCTTTTGGTGCCTGAGTAACTCACCAACAGGAGTGGAGCTGAAACTCATTTGAAATTGTACACTACACACTAAGAAGTAAACACAAGTAAGCCCACGCTTGCCTTGTTTATTGAGTACTCCATCCCATCAGGGATTGTAAATTTGCAAAGAGGCTAACATTCTGTAGGAAGGTTCTATGGGGTTGGGAGAGAAGGTGCTATGGCATTGTGGTTGCCAGCCATATCTAGAAGCAGAATATTTGATGTAGTGAAAAAAATTGAAATTATTCCCTATAGATTAGTAAATGAGCACAAATAAGCCCCATGCTTACCTTGCTTATTAGATCATCTGACAGTACTCACAGTCTAAGACTGACTAAAA
>NW_006408577.1:724502-733025 GCF_000296735.1 Chrysochloris asiatica
GTGTCTCCCCTCACTTCATATCAGCTGGATCCTTTACTCTCCCATAGCGTTTTTAAGGCTATAAGTCTTCACAGAAGCCAACTGCCTCATCTGTCTACCACAGAGCAGCTAGTAGGTTCAAACCACCCTTTCGGCTTCTTCACCTGTTTCAGTGAAGGGCTCATTTACAGATAACCAAGTGCTTTTCAGTAGTTGGATACATGGAATCTCAAAGGCCCAGACTAAAATGTATGTTGTTGCCTTCTCATCCTTAACAATTCAATTCCCATCTTCCTATATTCTAATCATTCCAAAACTCTTATACCTTGGTACCTTCTACAAATGTCTGTACTAAAGTGTATCACTTTCTCTCTTTTTAAATAAAAATCATGAACAGAAGCTATCTAGACTTTCTGCCTTATCTAATTTCATTTCAGGTAACTTTTTATTTTAATTTTTTTAACTGCCTACATCTATTGTCCCAGGAAAGTATTGTCTGATAATGGTAGTTTTCTACTTGCTTTTTCTAAGAGGAAAAAGCTCATCTGAATTTTTATCTTATAGCAGTCTCTTGCTTAAAGTCCTAATTAATGCAGTCATTTACTCTTATTTGTTGCCATCCTATTGGAATATTTTACTGCTGTCTGAATTGTTTTCTGTAACTTGCTGCCTACTGGTTTTGTCTAATATATAATTTTTCCTTAATTTGTCTTGTTTACATAGCTTCCTCCTCTTTCACATTTTTTTCAAAAATGGATATTTTTAAACCTCTTCCATATGTCTATGTAACTGGTCTAAAATTTCAGTTAAGCATTTATTTGTGTGAACTGCTATCTTTTTCTCTTTTTGATTCCTTGAGTAAATCTACGTTAATGTTTTTTTTTATTCTTTTGAAAAACTTAGTATAAAATTGAGTAAAATTTTAATACATGCAATTAACCAGTCCATCCAATTAGCTTTCACCCATCATGTGCACACTATTATACTAAGCTGTGGGGTGGATGGGCCTTGGACAGGAAACACAGTGAAAACAGAATGGAATACAGGAGTTCTTATCTTCAGGGAAAATTGTGGTATAACAGGACAGATGAGATGTTTAAAAAATCAGAATTCAAAAATAAATACGTAACTGTGGTAACCAAGTATAAGTTGACTCCATGAACTCCAAACTAACTTAAGGAGTAAGCAGTGCTGATTTGTATTCATCGAGGAAGTGGGAAGGAAGAACTTTGTGCAGGGGAGTGTTTAGAACGTCAGTGGTCCAGCTGGTGGGAGCAGACGCATTCCCACTTGAGGAAACAGCACAGAGGTATAAATGAGCAACCTATACAGACAATACCCAATTTGTTAGATGAGGGAATTATAGGCAATAAAAATGAGAGCGCAGAGGTAAGTTGGTGAGAATAGAAGGAAAGAGGAAGTGTTTATCATATTTGTTTTATAGGAACTCTTGACAAAATTTTCATTCTGATCCTTGTCAGTTATGTGTGTTGCAAATATTTTCTTCCAGTTTCTAACTTGTCTTATGCCTTAAAAAAAAAAAAAAAAAAAAAAAGACTTGATAAGGACCAGTTCTTAATTTTAATGTAGTCGAATTTACCAATCTTCTACTTTATGATTAGCATTTTGTATTTTGTTTAAGAAATCTTTTTTTTTTTTTTTTTCACTATAAGGTAGAAAGATATTCACCTGTTTTTTTGTCTTTGAAAAGTTGTCAAGTTTAGCTTTTGACATTTAAATTCTTAATCCACCTATAGTCAATATTGGTGATCCATACAATAATTGATACAACTCAATTCACTGAGTTGCCCCTCCTTTCTCCAATTATGTTATATCCCCCTTGACATATACTAAAAATCTCTATATGCACAAGAGCTCTCTTTTGTTCCACTGCATAATACGAATAGTAATATTACTGACCATTGCCAATCTTAGTGCTGTCTAGGTTACAACAGATTTATCATACATTATTATGTTTGGTAGGGTATGAAATCTATAAATCAATTTGGATATTATACATAGGTAGGTAGGGAGATTGGTTGATAGGTAAAGGGAGACAGAAATAGGATCAGTAGACTGGTGATGATAGTTTTCATGACCCAAGAATTATGATTAATTCTATGCACTTGAGGATTGAAGTCGGTTGTGAGAAGGAAGAGTGGGGTGCTACTTGAGATATTTGTGGTAAGTGAATTTTTGAAAATCAGATCATATTTTAGAATTTTTTATGACATGAAGAGAAATGAAGTAAACCCAAGAAATCTGCACCAGTCATCTCAATATGACACACCAACTAATAGTTAGGATAACCTACAATTCAGAGAAAAACCTGTTGCCTGTCTTGTTGCCCACATTCTTTAAGGGCATGGACTATGTATGCTAAGCACCTAAAACTGTATACCTGCAAATAATAGCCACTGGATAAACATTTCAGGCATGAGTAAATACACAAATGAACAGTTGAATGGCAGAGACAATCATGGACAATTTACATATAATTTTTTACTTGAATCTTTAGTACAAACAGTTTTGTAGACAAAAATTCTTCAGTTAGGGGAGAGTCTGCATTTATACTTCTGTGCAACTGATCCAATCATATTCCTTCTGCATTGCCATGCAATTGTATTAATCGTCAACAGCATTTGTCAACAATCCAGCCAGAGGGACACGCTGTACTAGATTCAGGGAGGAGCTAAGAAAGGAGGTATGTGAGTCTTACAGCCAAGGCTCCGGTTGTTTGAGTTTTCATTCAAACTGAGAATACAAAATGAACCAAAGAGGCAACGTCAGAACACTTATGTGCAGATTATCTCAGTGCAAATGGTGTACATTGGTGCTAAAAGAATGCAGTCAAAATACCAAGCACCGCTTCCAAAGGTGAGAGGCAGTGGAGCTGTATTTTCTACCCTATGCAAGTATTCTCTTTAGTCAAAATAAATGTGAATCGTAGCTTACTAATGAATATGACTATTGAACTCTAACCTCTTATTGTTTTTCAGTCAATGGTTGCATTCATTAGTAAGCTATGATTCACATTTATTTTTACTAAAGAGAATAGTTTCAGAGTAGATAACAGAGTATGTGCGTGGCCTATACTAAAAATAAGTGTCAGTTTATTAAATATTTATTCCAGTTCATTGTATTGTTTTATATATGTACATACATACTGGGTTGTAATACAAACTATATTTCATATTGTGGGTTGGTACAACATTTGAAAGCCATGGTATATTAGCCACAAAGGGGCCTTTCTGGCCAGCAAAAGATGATCATACCAGAACAGCCAACCTTTCTCCCTGTACCACAATAATGCTACCTCCTCAAGGTCAGGCTATTGTCACTCTTTGATACACTTATACTTTGTTGCCTTGTCTTTGTAGATTTGCAACCAGGCAATAATCTTTGTTTAAGAGAATTTCTCTCATTTCTTACAGCTACTTGCAAGGTTAGAAGTTTAGTTGTGACTTTGTTAATCTTCACAGCTCTACTCTGACTTGAGCAATTGTTCTCTTTCCAACCTTTATTCTGTCCACTTAGCTTACTGTAACCCTTTTTAAAAATAGCATGGGGTTCCTATAGTCCCTGCCTCTTCTACCATTCCCAATCCAGCAGAGCAGTGTCATGGTGAGCCCTGGAAACACAAGTCAATCTCATCCTTCAACTTACAAAAAGTATATGGTTTATTTTAACTTTTTACTAGAAAGAGTTTATAGTCATTCAATGTAGTACATTGGCAATTTTGGTATACACCAAGAGTAAATAATTACATATGTAAATAGTCTGAGCATACTCCAATTACTATACTATATACAGTACAGTTATTTAGCTATACTTTTAGAATAAATAATTACCTACCTATGTAATCATTTACCCTTGTTGTTGTTGTTAAGTGCTGTCAAGTCAGTTCTGACCCTCATAGTGACTCTGTATAGGGTTGCCGAGGCTATAAATCTTTACAGGAGCAGAAAGTCTCCTCTTTCTCCCATGGAACCGCTGGTAGTATTGAACTGCTGACCTTGAGGTTAACAGCCCAACTTATAACCATAGCAAAATTGCCTATGTCCTACATTGAATACTTCGGACATATTGTCAGGAGGGACCAGTTGCTGGTGAGGGATATCATGTTTGGTAAGGTGGAGGGCCAGAGAAAAAAAGGAAGACCCTCAACTAAGTGGATTGGCAAAGTGGCAGCATCAATGGGCTCAAACGTGGCAACAATTGAGAGGTTGGCCCAAGACCGGGTAGTGTTTCATTCTGTTGTGCATAGGGTCGCTATTGAGTTAGTACTGACTCAATGGCACCTAACACCAACAATAACAACAGGCTAGAAACTGAGAACCTGATTTTTACCACTCTAGAATAACTCTTGACATCAATGAGAACTCTCTGTACCACTGGACTTCACGTGCTCGGATGAGCAGAGAAACTGTACCTATAGGTGACCAGCAGAACATGGAGCTGCAATGATGTCAATTACCTGTTATAGAAGAGAGTGCCAGAAGTCAATTGTACTTACGATAACAGCTCTTAACAAAAGCTAGTACACTTAAGTGTCTAGAATACAGTTCCCAAATTTTATCACTTATTTTTCATATCAAAAAGGGAGGAAATCTTTGGTTGTTTAAATTATTATATATTACTGAGTGTTTTTGTGTACACCACCTACACCCCCCCTCCAAAAAAAAAAAAAAAAAAAAAACACAGAGGGAATGAAAGCAAATACTGTTGAATGATGATGCATGGAGAAGATTGTAATCACTGCAATGAAACAATAGTATAAAGCCGATGTTCTCCCATGTAAACTATATATCAGTTCACAAAAAAAAAACAAAAAAAAAAAACAAGGTAGGGTTAAGGAAACTTTGAAAAGTGGCACTGAATTTGTTCAGAACAACTCACATGAATTCTATTACACCGAAAAGTAAAGTCTTAAGGTTGTTTAAAGAGGCAGCAACTTTCTAAACATACATTGAGTCCATATAAGGCCAGTGTTTTCCTTTATTTTGGTGAAAGAAGTTCATGAATATTCATAACAGAAGACATTTCATAGTTTTTCGTTATTACTTTTTTCCATGCTCATCGGACACTTTATTATAATATTGTGATTTTCAAAAAGATTGGTTTGTGGAAGTCCTCCAGATTGTTCTTGGGATGGTTTCAACATACCAATATTTACTCTCTACACTTTTACGTTAGGACTGATTTAACTTGGTGATTGCCTCTCAAAGTGTGGTAAACACAGCCTCAGAGCCTTTTATTCATTCTGTTAACATGCACTACATTGTGTAGTTAAGTGCCGTCCAGTCATAACATTCGTGTGTAAGGTTTCCAAGGAACCACTGGTGGATTTGAACTGTGACCTTGAGGTTATCCTCCAGCACCACACCAGGCCCACACTCTGCACTATGGACCATCTAAATAAGACACCTGTGTGCTGCCTCATAAAATCACGAAGTCAATTCTTCACAAATGAAGTAGGCTCAGTAAATTTGTTATTTGAAATCAATGCTTTTAAAAAAGAAAACAACCTTCTCCATAAATTATTTGTTGGTTTTGCAGATGGTCTCTTTTTGTGTCCAGATTATGATGTAGTTAAGAATTAAAATTATGCAATTTATGCATATATTTTAGTACCTACATTTTTTTCTGTCAAGGACCTTTTTCTTTGAAGTTTTCTAAGTCTATAATGAGACTATGGAGGAAATGTGGATTTCTCTAATTCTGTACTTACTATACTAGGGACCTAAGTAAAGTGCTGTATTAGGGGCTGAGGTGGAGAAATATATTATTTGACATGAAAAACATATCAGATATTGCCAGTGATGCTGGAGAGCATCCTGACCTCTGCATTTATCATCTGGAAGGAAAATGAGCAGTACTTGCCAGTGGAGTTCTATAAATAAATTGGCAACTAACAGGGAGGATTGCTTCTTGTTAATTAAGAACCACTCAAGAATGGGCTCTTGACTTGCTGTAGAGTGTTGTAAATCTTCCTGTTTTAGAATTCAGGATTGTTATATATAAATAAAACACACATCTGTGTTTATACCAGATGGTAGATAGACATTTCCTATTATTATTCATCCCTTTGTCCATTGCTACAGATGTTATAAGTATCTTCTATCCTCCTCCCATTTCACATGGGCTAAATATAGAACCTAGCATTAAGCATAAAAGTAAACGAAGAAGCACAGAAAAGCCCAAATAAAAACCAGGTGTATAATTAGATTAATAGTATACTTCTAATTTGGTCACCTCAACAAAACAATAAACTTGCACTGTAACCAAAGCACCCCTCCACACACACCTTTTTTTTTTTTTGCATAGAAAATTCTGGGATGAAAACTCTTTCTTATTTAAATTGAACATCATACTGTGGCGCTATAGGACAAGTACTAGACTGCTAACCACAACGTCAGCAGTTCAAACCTACCAGCTGCTCCTTGGCAAGCCTACACAGGGTCACTATCAGTCAAAACTGACTCAATGGCACGTAACAACAACAAAAACACATACAAAATTGTCCTTAGAATAAAAATCTTACTTAAAAAATTTTTTTATCTGTTCTTCTAGTTTTAATTTTCTTCATGACTTAAGAGCTGTACTAACCTTGAAGTGAGCGCACATTTGTATAATATTATCTGAAAACACATAACTCAATGTTTAATAACATTATGTGGAATCAGGATACTTTTAAGCTTTATCTGGAAGCATTCCAGACTTCTTCACCATCTTCTTCTCTCTAGATATGAGGGTAAGAATAGAGAGTAAGACAAGGAACAATGCCCCACCCTCAGTTTTATTAACTAATACTTAGCTAGGGTCTCCCACAGGGTCCTGGTATGGCTCTGTGGGCTAGTACACTGGAATGCAAGGTTCAAACTCACCAGCTGCTCCTCAGAAACCCTATACAGGGTTGCTATGAGTTGGAACCGACTCAATGGCACTTAACAACAACAACAAGGGTCTATTATAAACATCATTTTTCCTAAGAACCTTTATATATTGAGAGTTTTATTTTCAGCATCATTTTCTTTCACATCTTCCAAAACTTTGGGGAACTTGAAATAATCTCTTTTTACCAAAAAAAATAAGGACCCTAGATTTGAGATTGGATTTTAGCCCTTTTTTAATAAAATCCTTTATAGTAAGTAGAAAATAGACTCGTTTGTTTTGTTTTTTTCCTTGTTAATCAGCCTTGAACTAAAACCTCAGTTATGTTTTAAAGATCCCAGAAGAAGGCAAAAGCAAAGTATGTAAGATTCCCTTAAACTGGGCTTTCCTACCTAATAGGCCACTGAAACAATAGTGATTTGATTTTAAATGTTTTTCTGTAAGTAACATTTTCTAAAGCTGAAGAAGAGAAAAGGTAATTGACACCGTATAAGATCACAGAATAAAGGACTCATGTCATTGGGGCACCGTTCTCAGAAAATTAATAGGTTCCTAAAGCAAACAGGATGATTAATATAGGCTTTCATTTGATCTATAAACCACAATGACACACACAGCATGCCCCTGACTTTGCTTGGCATTGTGATTTAATGAAAAGAGAAAGCTTATAAGAAGACAGTGAAGGGGGAAAAAAAACAACCTTCTGTACTTCCACATTGGGTCAGAAACTTCTTGATTGATATGCACAGAGTCTGATTTCTAAACCTTGATCATGGAGGTACTACATAAGGTAGATTCCCACTCCCCCTTTTTTTCCCCAAGAGAGCAGAGTAAAAGATTAGTATATTTAAAGAAGTAACAATTGTATAGAAGAAAAGTGATCAACAGTGCCATATTTTCTAAAAGAAGTGCCAGTTACAAAGACAAATAAAGATGCTGAGGAGAGCAGGGAAAAGTGGATGTGCTAATCATGGGTGACTTTCATCATGAAATTTTGGATAAATAAAGTCATTTTGGAAACAGTGTTTATAAGACTGAATTAGAGACTCATGGAGGCCACAGAGTAATTTGGTGAAATGAATGTACCAGCCATGTTCCATCAGGTGTCAGTGTGGAAAGGAGAGTGCAAACTGATGAGGATGACACTGTGAACTGAAAAATAACTTATATAGATTCACAGATACAGACTTGTATCAATCATGAGTCTGAGACCGTACATCCAGACCTGCAAGTTACATAGAACAAGGGTAAAAGACCATTTTGTGGATGAGAAAGATAGACCATCCAAGCCCCTATTGTAAAGGGTTGACAGCTCTATGGAATCCCAGAGTTGTTATAAAACCAACCCAGAGTCACTTCCGCTGAGTTTCTTAAGAGTCGTGCTCTATGATTCAGGCTACTGACCTTAAGATCAGCAGTTCGAAACTACCAACTGTTCCACAGGAGAAATATGAGACTTTCTGCTCCCACAAAGATTTATAGCTTCAGAAATCCTAGACAGGGTTGCTATGACTCAGAACAGACTCCACAGCATAAAACCTACCAAAACCAGCCATGTTGTTGCTGTTGTTGTTAGGTTCCATTGAGTCGGTTCCGACTCATAGCAATCCTATGCACAACAGAACAAAATACTGCCTGGTTCTGGGCCAA
>NW_006408577.1:734185-735853 GCF_000296735.1 Chrysochloris asiatica
AGAAGCAATTGCTAGAAGAGGACATCGAAGTTGGCAAAGTAGAGGGTCACTTGGTGAGGTGACTTGGTGCAGTAGCTACAACAATGGACATAAACATGCTGACAATTGTGAGGCTGACGCAGGACTGGGAAACATTTTGTTCTAGTGTTCACAGGTCACCATGATTCATACTCAACAACAACAAATTACCTGACCTTTAATTTCCATCTCTCACTCTGGCTCCTTTAGTGGCCCCACCTGTTCTGCTCTGTGGACACATCCGTTCAACCCTGATCCAGGATCGACCTCCAGGGCTAATCACAGCACTCTTTCCAAATAAAGAAATCCGCAGCTGAAAGGGCTGTCTTTTGTTTGTTTGCTTGCTTCGTTACTTGTTTTACATAATATAGGGGGAAATAGTCTAGATGTGGTCTTTCTGCCCACAAAAACAAGATATAACATTCAGATTTATAACAGGAAATATTGCTAAGCACTTCAGGTGATTCCACTTAACATTTAACAGTTTTAACAATGTTAAATACATTTGGTGTCTGCACAGTAGGAGATTAACTTAGTCTCCTTTATAGATAATTTAGTATAAACCCAAACAGGACATTACTGAAGTTCAGCATTCTGAAATACACTTATCAAAGTCAACATAGTGACTCCAAGCACATCTACCTATTCACATTTTCAGCACTTTGCAGAAAGTCTCTCTGTCATTATGTTGGCATATATATAGGGCATATATAGAAGGTGTATGACTTCTGCTGTGTGCAGCTCTCAGAATATTCTGGCTGAGAACTCTGGGGACTCTCTGCTGCTTTCTTTTTTTCTCCAGACACTGGTACTTCTTCCTAATTTGCCTAATACTTTCCAGAGGATTTTTGTAAGTCAAAACAAATGAAATTGTCAAATAGAAGTTCTATATATTATGATTCTGCCATGCTTCAATGGTTGGCCCTGAAGTGTTATTGTATTTTATTTCAATTACACAATTTTCTCCACAATATTAGAAAATTTTTTTGTGCTCCATACCTTATCTCAGAATTAAAAACACAGTCCTCATATCCTGGATGAGAGGGACGGACATATTAAAGATTATGATATGGGGGGAATACGGAGTCCTGGTGTGGTGCTGTGGATTGGACTGCAGAGTCGGTTTGAATTGCGAGATCAGTGGTTCAAGCTCACCAGATACTCCTTGGAAACTCCACACAGGGTTGCTATGGGTGGGTACTGACTCGATGACACTTAACAGCAACAACAATGGGGGCAGAGGGGCATAAGCGTAAGGACTTGGAACCACTTAGCCAGCCTGTCCAAGTAATTGACTACCTGATTACAGAATCACAGGGTTGAAAGGTCACATAGTTCACTGTTTTAGATGCATGCTTAATCCCCAAATTGTCACTCTGAGTCAAGCAATGTCATATGTGCTGAAGTTTTGATACTGGAAAACAAAACAAAACAAAAAACAGAGTCATTCCTCCCTTCTTGGAGCTCACAAAAGTCCACTAGAGAACACATGGATAAGTAAAATATAAAATAACTAAGATGATGATTTCTGCTTAAAAGAAAAAAAAAAAAAGATGAAACAGGGAAGAAGGAAATGAAATGTATGTTATTGTTTTGTTTTGTTTTGTGCCAACGAGTCACTTCCAACTCATAGCAACTCTTTTTTTTTTT
>NW_006408577.1:742338-746381 GCF_000296735.1 Chrysochloris asiatica
CCTAATGTTTTATGTTTGCCCAAAAGCTGTCTGTCTACCAGGCAGGGGCCCCAATTTGTGATACTGCCCCCTACTTTCTCCTGAGCCCGCGTATCTGTGCTGCCCGGTCAGGGAAGCGTCGGAAGTCCCTCATAGCAACTCTTTATAAGGCTTCCAAAGAGTGGCTGTTGGGTTTGAACTACTGACCATTTGGTTATCAGTCCACTGCTCATCCTTCAGTACGATATATTAGGACAAACAAGCAAAGACCCCTCCCTGAAAAAGTGATACCCACCCACCCACCCCCATTCCTGAAAGTGAGAAAGTGAACAATGAGCTATCTGGGAAAAAGTCTTCCAGACAAACAGAACAGCAAATACAAATGTTTCCATGGCAAGAAACACTGCCTGGTATGTCTAACAACAATAAGGAAGCCATTGTGACTTGCATTCAGAGTTAGGGTTGATGACAATTCATTCCCCCTTTACAGAAGAGGAATGACTCTAGCTTCCCAACCCTGTTTCAGGATTCCAAGAGAAGAAAATGTACTCGGAGAAAGAAGTAGTGATACTGGTCAAGGAGTATAGTATAAGAGAGCAAAGTGTTGATTTCCAGGACCTTGTAACCTTACTCTTACTATATCATTTGATGTACATGCCTCTTCTAGGAGAGATTAGTTGAGGCAGTAATTTTTAGCAGCCAAGAAGGAAATTAATTGCCGTTGGCAGAGTTAAGAAATCATACAAAAGTGATTGTGCATTCTGAGTGCTTAATTTCACTCCTTTCCACCAATGTTCCTTTCTTACTCTTTTATTATTACTATTATTATTATGAACTGAAGGGTAGTTTGCATGGGAGAACATCGGCTTCACACTGTCATTTCATTGCAATGATTACAATCTCCTCCATGCCTCAGTAAAATTCAACAGTATTTGCTTCCATTCCCTCTGTTTTTGTTTTTTTCTTTTGTGGTGGGGGTGGGGAGATGTAACCAAAAACAGTCAGGAATATATAATAATTTAAACAACCAAAGGGCACATTCTGCAAGCCTGCCTCCTGGCCACCTGCACTCAGTCCCTCTCTTTCCATGAGTCTAGAGGTCTCAGCTGCTCCCTCTCTCCATGTCCTCATCTCTGCCTCCATTTCTTGTGTTGCTGCTTCTCTGGAAAGGGTCGCACATTCCACTTGTGCTCTTCTCCCTTGATGGTCCTAGGGTCCTCTGTTTCTGGACTGTAAGATTAACTACTCCCCGATTTTTGTTATAAACCTTCTACCTTTACAGTTGTGACAGTCACAATTAGTCATGATAACAATTACTCACTATTGAATCATAAGAATCTAATGACCATCTCTTTTCACCAGACCCATCTAGACAAGATGAAAACTATTCAGTGGGGACTCTGTCTTCTCCCGCACACTCTTAAACTAAGCTCCCTCTTGAAAACTTGTAAGCCAGTCACTTCATGCCTTTATCGCCCTCTCAGGTCCTTTCTCACTCATGAACAGGAAGTCACCCTTTAATTTCAATGAAATGACATTGCGCAAGACCAAAATCAATTACAGTAATGGGTTAAATCGCCAGAGATCTTTCAGTGCCAAAATGGCTTCTCATCTAAGAAAATATGTCTAAATATTTTCTGAAATTCTAGGCAAAAACAACAACAACAAAAAACATTTTTCATCATCACATCTAACACAGTGGTTCTTAACCTTTCATTAGTTATAGATTCTCCTAGAAGAATCTTATGAAACATATGGAACCTGCTCAGGAAAATATGTGTTCAATATCAAGGAGTTTTTAAACCCTATGAATCCCATCCACAGATGGATCTATAGAGCTGGAATTCAGAATACCAACTCTAAGATTAAAATATCCTTTTTCAGAAGAACTAAAGAGTTCTGATACTTCGTGTAATAAGTTAAAGGAACTCTGGTAGTATAGTGGGTTACAAGTTGGACTACTAACTTCAAGGTCAGCGGTTCAAATCTATCAGTCACTCCATAATATAAAGATGGGGCTTTCTGCTCTTATAAAGATTGAGACTCGGAAACCCTATATAGGGTTTCTATGAGTTGGAACCAACTTGATGGCACACAACCAGTTTGATAGTTAAAGTTTTGTGCCAATTTGGCTTGGCCAGGATTCTCAGTGGTTTAGTAGTTAAGATGTAATTATCATCTGTATAATAAGATCTAATATGATGCAATCAATTCCATGATGTGATCAGCTCTGGTCTGGTGTAATTATTCTATGTGTTGCAGGTCTTCACTTCAATGATGTTATTGAGGTTAGATGCAACCTAAAGGATTAGGTTGTATGTAGTGTTAGCCTCTTTTGAGATATGAAAGGAGAGAGAAGGAAGCAGAGAGAGAGGGACCTACTACCACCGAGAAAGGATCAGAATGCATCCTTTGTACCTGGGATTCCTGCACTGTGAAACTCCCTGATATAGAGGAAGATTGATGCCAAGACACACAGAGACCTCCAAAGAATGCTAGGCCTATAGATGCTGGAAAAAGACTAGGACCTTTCCCAAGAGTTGATGCTCTGAATTTAGACTTCAAGCCTCCAAAATTGTGAGAGAATAAATTTCTGTTCATTAAAGCCATCCACTTATGGTATTTCTTTTATAGCTGCAGTAGATAACTAAGACACTTAAATTTAATAAGTTTTTTTATGGCACTGTAGGATAAGCACTCAACCACAAGGTTGGCTTGAACCGCAAGGTCGGTGGCTCAAACTCACCAGCCACTCCTTCAAAACCCTATATGGATCGTTATGAGTTGGAATCAACTCGACAGTACTTAATAACAACAATTAATGTCCCTAGAACTTCCAAATGATTGCACCACAACCTTGATTTACTGCAAATATGCTACAGCTTACAGTTCAGTAATGAGACATTCAGGCTGAAGCTAGGGAAAGGTGCTAGCTACGGCATCCAACAGCAGAAATAGAGGTCATGCAGTTCAGAGCATCTGCCTTTGGAGAAGACACCATCAAACAGCTGTGGGAGGTATCCTCCAGACACAGGCTTCATAATCCATTGCCAGCATCTCTGTGGTCCTGCAAAGAGCTGAAAGAAAAATACTAGCTTATGCAAATAGATTTAGTTGTGTTAGAAAGAAGGTTCCTGCCTCTTCACATCAGTGGGTGTGTTATTCATTGCACATACCTTTGTCCTACTGTTTATTCATTGCACATACCGATGATGACCCCTTGAGTTCTATTGGAAGCACTGAAGTTCTGCTTTAGCAAGTAAAGGAGGAAATGAAGAAGAAAGGAAGAGAAAGCTGCCTGCTGATATTTTTCTCACCTGTGTATTTGCTAACCTACAATGCAACCCCCTCCCTCCCACAAAAAAACAAACAAACCTCAAACCCATTAATCAAGCAGATTCTGACTCGTGGTGACCCCATAGGACAGAGTAAAACTGCCCCAAGGAACTTCTGAGGTGGTGACCTTAAGGGAAGAAGACTGTCAGTCACAGCTTTCTCTCCAAGAATGGGCAGTGGATTCCAACCACTGACCTTTTGGTTAGCAGCCGAGCCTTTAATCACATTGTCACCAGAATTCCTCAACCTACAAAAAAAAAAAAAACACCCTAAAAATGATACACATTTATTGCTGGGATAGGCGTCCTGGTATGACACTGTAGGGTAAATACTGGACTGCTAATCACAAGGTCAGCAGTTTAAACCCACCAGTCGCTCCTTGAAAACCCTATGCAGGGTCCCTGTGAGTCAGACCCGACTCGATGGCATTTAACAACAATTGCTAGGACATGGCTCAGAAGATGGAAGCATTGCTTTTTATTTTTGTATATTAAAAAATAGGTGCTGATACTTTTATTTTAATAAACTGTAAAATGCTTCTCCCACTTGTCTCCTGTTCCCACACACCCTCTTCTCTAGCCAAACTGGTTTGTGAACTTCTTGTTCTCACCAAAGGAGTTAGCTAGGAAGGAAATGAAATTTGCTTAGGATGTCTTACATCAACTATAGTTTGGTAAAGTGGTGTCCATAGCCTGACTTATTAGAATGTGAGACAGTAATAACCCCTG
>NW_006408577.1:746481-747172 GCF_000296735.1 Chrysochloris asiatica
TTCCTATTTTCCTCTCTCTCTCTCAGTCTTTTTCTTACAAATGTGTCCCCATTCCATCTCAGAGTGAACTGATGCACCAGCAGGAAGGTGGAACTGAAAAAACAAAAACAAAACCCATTGCTATAAAATCTGATTAATGATGACCCTAAGTGTTACAGAATAGAACTGTTCCACAGGATTTTCTTGGCTGAAATCTTCATAGAAGTACCAAGGAGTCTCTGGGTGGATTTGAACTGACAACTTTTAGGCTGATGATTACAAACCACTTGTGACCCCCAGGATCCTTATTAAGAGCTAGGCTATTGGGCAAGAAGTTTTCTCAGATTGGAAATTAGTGTTTGGCTTGCTTCAAAAAGGATTTGTTGATGTCAGAAGAGAGACAGTCTTCTAAGGAGGGCACTGATGCCCCAGTTTCTCTGATAGTATCTATGATACTCTTTGTATCTCTGAAGATTCTTCTTGTCTTTTGTGGGAGAAAACTTCAATCACAGAAATTCTTAGCATACTACAGAAAAACATAATGGCCACAGATACAGGATGAGAACTTCCTATGCTCCTTATTGGGGACACATAGAGTGTCTGGGGTTGTGCAGATCTCTCTAAGGTGTGTCAAAGGGACCAGGGGACATATGCAGACCCATGGATTACACAATCAGCCCATTCCCACAGCATGATCATGCTGCTGTTGTTG
>NW_006408577.1:747522-795045 GCF_000296735.1 Chrysochloris asiatica
AGGAGTCCATAATCATGCCAGAGCAGTGATTCTCAAGTGCAAGCAATTCTTCTTCATAGGGGACACTTGGCAATGTATGGAACTTCTTGTTGTTGTTTTGTTTTTTTACATTCTAACTGCTTTCTCTAGTACTTATTTTTATAATTCATATTTTACCTTTAATGTTGTCTGAGATAGATAGATAGATAGATAGATAGATAGATAGATAGATAGATAGATAGATAGATAACATATATGTATGTAACAAAATATAAGACATCTCAAAAATCTTCACTTGTACAGTTGGTGTTATTATGTTTAACATGTTGTTAAATCACCCTAATCTATTTCCAAATTATACCATTGGCCTTAGGAGAAGCTCAGTTGTCCTAATCATTGAGCCCTCCTCATACACTTAAGTCTCTAAAGTTTTTAAAGACATTATTTTTAAGTTTTTATTGTAATTTTGGTGGAAACTTACACAGAAAATTCGTTTTTCCATTCAATAATTTATTCGTATTTTGTCTCATGACATTGGTTGTAATCTCCCCATTTCCGTTCATCCTTTCCTGGCCCTTCTTGCCTTTTGAGCTATGGGCAAATGCAGCCTTTTTGGTCTTACATGGTGGATTGTGCTGAGAAGTACTTTCCTACCTGCTGTTATTATTCAATGTATAGGCCTGTTCATTGTTTAGATGAATGTTGGTCTCTGAGAGTGGATTCACTGCCAGGCTTGAAGGGCGGCTGAAGGCTACAGTCTCACTGGTTCTACAACTCTCAATCAGACCACTAAGTCTGGTTTCTGTGTCTCTTTTTAACACTTTTTATTGTGAATTGAGTGAATGTTTACAGACAAGATCATTAGTTTTACATTCAACAAATCCTATGCTTTGTTTCTTCTCAATGATTGCAATTCCCTCCATGTAACAATAGTTATCTCACTTCCTCTTTGTGGTTCATATTTCCATTCCACCTTTCTTCTCAACCCTTTTCAACTTTGTCCTTAGGTGAATGTTTCCCTTTTGGTCTTCAATGGCTGACCATTCCATGGGGTGTTGTTGTTCCCTTTATATATCTATTTACCTCTTGGTTGAAGATTGGACCAAAAGGGTGAGTATTATTCCAGATCTGAAGAGTGGTTGAGGATCATAGTCTTGGGTTCCTCCAGTCTCTTTCATACCAATAAGCCCAGTCTGTTTTATAATTTTGATTTTTGTTCTACATTGTCTCCTACTCTATCCAGGACCTTATAATGTATTACCATCATAAGGTCCTGGATAGAAGTACTTGGTACCATTTAGTACTTCTGGCCTCAGTGTCATGGTGACCTATGTGCACAAGTTACATTGGTCCACTGGACCAATTGATTTCAAGTATCTTCAATTTTCATCACTCTTCTTTATTCTGCATATGGAGAGCCCAATGACTACTAATGAGTATTTAAGATCACAGTGTCTACTCACCAAAGTAGGATTGGAATATTGTCTCTATGGATTATGTTATACCAACTTTCCCTCCCATATCAGTTTAGCCTGAATATTTGTCCATGTATTTACCTGTAGAGCATTATAGTTGCAGGGTTGTATATACAACCATATTTACCTCTTTCACCTTTAACCCTTACATTACTCCCTGTATCTTCACCTGCCTTCATCATTCCTCTGCCAACCTCCTTATTGTATATTGTCTTTCCTGTTACCCAAGTTAACACATATCTAGAGTTGCTCTGATAGCGTAGTGGTTACGAATCGAACTGTGAACTGCAAGGTCAGCAGTTTGAAACTACCAGCTGCTCTGCGGGAGAAAGATGAGGCTTTCTGCTCCCGTAAAGATTTATAGCCTCAGAAAACCTGTTCAGGGTCGCTATGGGTCAGAACCGACTTGACAGCACTTATCAACAACAACTCTGTAGCCAGTGAATTACTATCCCTTCCCTCCCAACCCTTGTAACAATCAAATATATATATTTTTTACAATAGTGGTCTCATACAATATTAGTCCTTTTGTGATTGACTAATTTTACTCAGCATAATGTCCTCTAAATGTATCTTTGTTATGAAGTGGTTTGCAGATTCACCATTATTCCGTAGTGTTCTGTTAATATTCCATGTGTGTATGTACCAAAGATTGTTTATCCATTCTTTCATTGATAGATATTTAGGCTGTCTCCATCATTTTGCTATCATGAACAGTGCTTCGATGAACATGGGTATGCATATATCTACTCATGACATAGTTCTTATTTTTTAGGGCTATATATACCAAGTGGGAGCCTTGTGGCTCTATAGGATAATCACTGAATTTCAAACCACAAGGTTGGCAGTTCTATCTAGCCCACCAGTACTCTGCAGGAGAAAGATGAGAGTTTCTGTTCCTGCAAAGATTAACAGTCTTAGAAATCCAATACAGAATCAATGTGAGTCAGAATGACTTGATGGCACTTAACAACATCTTATACCAAGTAGAGAGATTTCTGGGTCATATAATACTGCTATTTCCAACTTTTTTTAGGAAGCGCCATACCATTTTCCACAGTGGTTCACCATTTTATAGTCCCACCAGCAACGGAAGAGGGTTCCTGTCTCTCTACATCCTCACCAGCCTATGTTGTTTTCTATTTCTGTTTTTTGAACTTTGGGATTAATGCTGGAGTGAGATGATATCTCACTATTGTTTTGATTTGCATCTCTCTAAGAAGCTCTGGTAGCATAGTGGTTACAAATCAGGCTGCAAACCACAGGTCAGCTATATGAAGAACATAGCATCAAGATTGGAGGAAGACTCATTAACAACCTGTGATATGCAGATGACACAACCTTGCTTGCTGGAAGCGAGGAGGACTTAAAATGCTGATGAAGATCAAAGACAGCAGCCTTTAGTATGTATGTATTGCACCTCAATGTGAAGAAAAGAAAAGTCCTCACAACCGGACCAATAAATAACCTCATGATAAATGGCGAAAAGATTTAAGTTGTCAAAGACTTCATTTTGCTTGGATCCACCATCAACACTCATGGAAGCAGCAGTCAAGAAATCAAATGGTGTATTGCATTAGGCAAATCTGTTGCACAAGACCTCTTTAAAGTGCTCAACAGTAAAAATATCAGTTTGAGGACTAAAACCCTTCTGACCTAAACCATGATCTTTTCTATCACTTCCTATGCATGTGAAAGTTGGACAATGAATAAGAAAGATTAGACAAATAAGTCCACTTGAATTATGGTGTTGGAAAAGAATATTAAAACTACAGATATGGATTTCTAGAAGAACAAATAAATCTATCTTGAAAGAAGTACAGGGTCACTATCAGTCGGCACTGACTCAACAGCACTTAACAACAAGGACCATAGAGAGTCCTAGTGTGTCACTGTAGAATAAACGCTGGGCTGCTAGCTGCAAGGTTGGTGATTCAAACCCATGAGCTTTTCCTTGGAAACCCTATACAAGGTTGTTATGAATCCAAACTAATTCAATGGCACTTAACAACAGTAACAAAGGGTCATAGTGTTGGGTGTTCCACCAGTGTATCAGACCATTAGATTTGGTCTTATTTTGTTATTATTTTGAGTTTTGTTCCATATTCGTAACTATTAAAGACCTACTATTAGGAGCTCTGGTAGCGTAGTGGTTACGAATCGGGCTGCGAACCGTAAGGCCAGCAGTTTGAAACTACCAGCTGTTCCGCGGGAGAAAGATGAGGCGTTCTGCTCCCGTAAAGATTTACAGCCTCGGAAACCCTGTTACAGGGTCGCTATGAGTCGGAACCGACTCCACGGCACTTAACAACAACAACAATTGTAATACTTTTCAGAGCTGTTGTTGTTGTTGTCGTTAGGTGCCATCAAGTCAGTACTGACTCATAGCGACCCTATGCACAGCAGAACAAAACACTGCCTGATCCTGGGCCAACCTCACTACTGTTGCCACGCTTGAGTCCATCAACGCTGCCACTTGGCCAATCCATCTCTTTCGAGGTCTTCCTCTTTTTCTCTGACCCTCCACCTTACCAAACATGATATCCTTTCTCCAGTGACTGGTCCTGCCTGACAATATGTCCGAAGTATAAGAGATAAAGTTTGGCCATCTTGGCCTCCAAGGAGCACTCTGGCTACACTTCTTCCAAAACGGATCTATTGGTTCTTTTGGCAGCCCATGGCACTTTCAATATTCTCCTCCAACACTATAACTCAAACGCATCAATTTTCAGAGTTGGGCACCATTTACATCTTGTCTCAGGGTTTTATAGGCTGGGATTCATGTAGTCCACTAGTCCTTTGGATTTTTTTTTTTTTTTCCATGTGTCTTTGATGGTATTTGCACCTTAGATAGTTGCTCACAAGTTTTTAAGAGCCTAGTCACTACTCACTATAGAATGTCACTACTTTTGTGAACTATGTTATGCTAACCGATCTTGATGTCCCCCAGACTATAGTCCTAAACTCCCAGGTCCAGCCACTCATCCCCTCAGGGTGTTTGGTTATGGACAGAAAGTCTTTATAACTTTGCCCCCTGTATGCTCTATTTGAAGAGCATATAAATACATATGTAGAAATATCCTCTGTCAAACCTATATTATTTATGGATGTCATCCCATTCAACTTCCCACTCCTGTTCAGCTTGCATGACTATCTATGTATCCATTCATGGATTGTTGTTATTACTGTTATTGTAGAATTGTATATATACTAATTTTTGTTGTCTCTAATTCTTGTGCACCTCCTAGTGTCTTCTTTGCCTTGGTTATTTTATGCTGAATCCCCTAATAAGCCCTGGTGGTACTATGGGTGAGGCATTGGGTTGCTAACCAAAAGGTTGGCAGTTCAAACCCACCAGCCACTCTAAAGGAGAAAGATGAGACTATCTGCTTCTGTAGATTTACATTCTCAGAAACCCAATCCGGGGTCACTATGAGCCAGAATCAACTTGATAGTGCTGGATATGGAAGTGGTTTCCTATTTTTTCTTTATGATTTTTATAGTTTTAGGTTCTGAAGTATTTTTTATTGTCACTACTAGGAGGGGTGAGTGGTTATTGGCCAGAGATGCTACCAAACATTCCACAATGCACAGCACAACCTCCTTACAACAAAGAACTGTCCTGCCTGTCTTTGTTAAGGGATGCTTTAATGAAAAAACACAAAGTGGGTGGCTTTAAAAAAACAAATTTATTTCCCCACAGTTCTAGAAGCTGGAATGTTGATTCCTTCTAGGGCTTTAAGAGAGAAACTGTTTTATGGCTCTTAGTTTCTGGTGTCTGCTGTCCACCCTTGGCATTCCTTTGCTGGTAAGTGTAGCTTCAGAAGTCATGGGTCTTCTCCTTTGTATGTGTCACTCTATTTTGTTTCTGTTCTTCCCTTTTATTAGCCACTACTAGGGTGCATGTGCAGGACTGCAAAGTCGATTTGAGCAGCAAGGTCAGTGGTTCAAGCTCACCAGCCGCTCCTTGGAAACCCTATACACAGTTGCACTGGGTTGGTACTGATACAACAACACTTAACAACAACAACAAGGGATTAAGATCAGAACTGAGGCCAGCCCAGTATGACTTTAGTAAATTAACAGATAATATCTGGAAAGGAAAACCCTACTTTCCCAAACAAGGTCACATTCACCACATTCACCAGTGTGAGGATTAGGATTTTAACATCTTTTTAGAGGACACAATTCAATCTATAACACAGTTACAGTCAGTAGCGGTAATGCTGAGAAACACTCTGCTAGCAGGAATGACTGGGTGGAGATAGGGGAGTTTAAAAAGTAGAGGGATCTGTAGTTGGCCGAAGTTTGGCCTTTTCAATCAAACTTCAAAGACTTTGTTGTTGTTGTTAAGTGCCATCGAGTCAGTTCTGACTCATAGTGACCCTATATAGGGTTTCTGAGAAGAAGGTGATAGGTTTGAACTGCTGACCTTGTAGCTCACAGAACAATGCTTGGAGATCTCAAAACAGAGTGGGGATATTTGCAACTGAAAGTTTCATTTCAGAACCATGCAACAGTATCAATTTTCTGATAAAAATTAGGGCTGTTTCAAATTAATGATTGAGTCCTCCATTTCAGAAAAGCTTACATTTCATTTTCTGTATGCAAGGGTGTTTTTAAAGAGTAGGGCAACACTAATGTAAACATGTCACCCACCTGGACGTAGGCAGTTTATAAATTGTTAACAAGTAAAACCTGGGTCCTTTGTGCCATACAGCTCAGATAAAAATAAGGCTACACATTCTTCTTTGTGTAAAACACATTATCACCAACAGTGGGTTTAAGATAAATGTACTGTGTCTTGCTCTTCAAGACTACAACACTAGTTCTGAAAATTTTCTTCTTAAAAATTTCTCCAAGGTTATGCATCAAAGGATAAACCAACTCCATGCATGTAAAGAGATCTACCCTTCTTCTCATAGAATAGTGTGGGTGGGAGGTTTTTCTAACAGTTGAGGGCTACGGCTATTTGAGCATGAGTGTATGAGCACGCGTGTATGTGAGTGAATGAGAGTGTTGTATGTACGAGTATGTATGAGTGTATGCGAATGTATGTGTGTGTCATTGCCCTTGCTTTAATGTACTTTATATTCAGAACATGTCTGCCAATAATAATTGTGTCCTCTCTGAACCTCAGCTTCCTCAGCAAGAGAAGGAGTTGCATTCAATGATCTCTAAGGTCCCTTTCCAGCTCTCATGTTTCTGGATTCTGTGTAGACAGTCATTTTTGTGCCTGCAGAAGAATGCCAAATGACTGCACCTTTGCTTACTTTGTGGCCTTGCAGAAACTTAAGTAGCACAGCCTCCATGAGTGATGAGTACAGTGGAGCACCCAGGACATAAATTTTTCTAATTCTACTCTTGTTTTGGAGTCCTGGTGTGGTTCTGTGGGCTAATGCGTCAGACTGCAAAGTCATTTGAACTGCAAGGTCGGTGGTTCAAGCTCACCAGCTGCTCCTTGGAAACCCTCTACGGTGTCGCTATGGGTCAGAATCAATTCAATGGCACTTAACGACAACAACTCTTGCTTTAAAGTGACGCTTTATATTCCTGCTCAAGATGATGTGAAAAGCACTTTAATGAGGTAGTTTTATATAAGGATCCAGTGATAGAAAAACAGATTCTTGTCAGTGCTTCACTCAGAGGATCATTCCACAGAAGCTGAGCTGTTGCTAAAACAGTCCCCAAAGTAGCTTAAAAAAGAATGGAGATTCTAAAACCAGATCATTTCCTGATGAAAACTCTATGCTTGTTCAATTTTTAATCCTTTCTGAAATCAGTATATTTTTTTCTTTTCCCCATAAAGGTATTGAGAATGAAGTCCTTGAATTTGCCCTGTGGATTCATTTACATATTATGTCTAATTTCCTAATCCTCTTAATGAAGGCTTTCTAGCTCTAAATCATAGTAACTGTCTTTTGGGAGTATTAGGGAGCTTGTTCCTATTTGTCTAACAAATATACAGCATCAAATATTCACCATTTAAATGCAGTTAAAATATAGAATCATGAAAACATTATTGCAATGATTTAAATTGCTCCAATTTTAATTAAGATATTAGGGCAATTGGGGATTAGAAACATAATACAATGTACAATTATGAGGTTATATTTCTATAGGTTTTTAATAATTTAAAGCTCCTATGACTTCAAAGATAAAAGGTATGTATGTGTATTTGCCAACAGTGAATAATAATGATACTGGGGGGGAAAAAAAAGATGGGTGCAAAAAATATATAAAAACTCAGAGTTGCTGAGAGATTAAAAAAAAAAATCTACCTTTTAAATAGAATATTCAACAGTTCTGGAACTTATCAGTTTAAAAGCAGTAACTCAGAATACAGCCATAAATATGCGGAGACTATGGGATACGGTGAAGTTATTAGGAATCATATGCCTTTTGAAAAAATTCTTGCACAGTGTAGTCCTTTTTTACCAGGCTTATCTAAATTTCTTTACGATTCTGAGGCTTAAGGGACCACCTTAATTTGAATGCTTGAAATCATTTTAAAATGTGGTGTCTGGATAATAAAACTAAACACGTGGTCAAAACTTTAAAAATAATTGGCACTGTCATTATTCAGCTAGCTTCCAAAATGATTTCCTGTAAATTACAGTGCCATATATAAATTATTTGAGCTTTAACTGCCACATTTTCCATATAAGCCAAGAGCAGCTATAAACAGTGCTAAGTGAAGCGAAAAGTAGTTTCTCTATAGAAGCTTGAAATGTAGTCTCTCATGATTTTGTAGCCTCATTTACTTCAATAATCAACATTTCTTGTAACATTTTAAATTAAAGAAGTATCAAAGCTTAATATAACACCCAAGTTTTGTTGCAGCATTCACACCCTTATGCCAGCACGCCTTGGTTCTATTTGGACCAAACTCAAATTGCTGCAGGGACTCTTGGGCCAGGTCCGTGACTGAGAAAAATCTTCATTTACTCCTGTGAACACCTAGAACTTTAGAGAATTGGGGGGATGAAAAACGTTGAGAAACCACTTCCTCTAGTATTCTGACTTTCAGAAGGGCTACCAAGTCACCTATATCAGAAAGTGCTCTAGAACAGGACAATCCAATAAAAGTGTACGGCATGGCACTTATGCAACTTACCCACATTTTAAAAGCTAAAAATGTGAAAATAATTTTAATAATATATCATATTTAGTTAAAGATAATGAAATTATTATTATAGTAACAATTCAATATAAAAAAGCATTGAACTATTATGCACTCCTTTTTCAGTTTATGTTTTCCAAACATGGTGAGTATTTTACAATTAGAGCATACCTCAGCTCACAATATCCACATTTCAAGTGCTCAGTAGCCATGTGTGGCTAGTAGTTACCGTACTGACAGCGTAGTTCTATCAAAATGGGCTGAAATGGCTTCTTGGAACTGAAGGAATAAAAGTCTAGGAAAGAGTAGCTTTCCCTCCAGAAATCATTGCTTGGCCCCAGAGATTCAGGCAAACTATTGTTGTTGTTATTGTTGTTTGTGGTTAAGTGCCATTGAGTCAGTACTGTTCCATAGTGACCCTATGCACAGCAGAACGAAACACTGCCCAATCCTGGGCCAACCTCACTACTGTTGCCATGCTTGAGTCCATAGATGCCGCCACTTGGCCAATCCATTTTGTTGTTGTTAGCTGCCATCAAACTGGTGCCTGACTCATAGCAACCCCCTGTATTACAGCATAACTGCGCCAGACTTTTTCTTTTCTGTGCTACCACTGGATGGGTTCGTACCACCAACTTTTAGGTTAGAAATGGATTGCAAACCTCTTGCATTACTAAGGTTCCTAAGATCAACCAATAGACGAGAACTGCAAACACTTCTGAATCTGGTGGTAGGATAATTAATTTAGTTGTTGATGAGTGCATCAAATTCATTTTATTTCATGGTGAGCCTTTATGAGAGAGTGGAACTGTCCCCATAGTGTTTCCTAGGCTGTAATCTTTATAAGCACAGACTGTGTGTTCTTCTCTCCTGTAGACCACTGTGTTAAGTTCACACTGTTGACCTTTAGCCAGCAGCCCAGTACGTAACCATTGTGCATCTCTCAATATTCCTACTGTTGTTGCTGCTGTTAGTACTGCCAACTTGGTTCCAACTCGTAGCGACACTCTATAGGGTTTCCAAGGAACAGCTGGTAGGTTTGAACCACCAGCTTTGCAGTTAGAAGTCCAGTGCTTATCCTACAGCACAACCAAACGTATGATTTGAAGTCCAGTGCTTATCCTACAGCACCTACAGCTCCTAGAATGTGTAAATAAGTTGTACTCTAGTCATACAATGAAACACTACCCAATAAGAAAGAATGATCTACAACAACATGTAACAATAAAGATGAATCTTACCAATAAAATGTTGAGTGAAAAAAGCACATTTCTCATGCATCAAAAAACACACAAAACAAGCAAAATTAACCTAAAGAGTAAAAGGATCAAGATAATTCTTACTCTTCATGACTGTGAGGATGGATATGGATAATGTTATTTTTCTTGAACTGGATGTGTTTGTGAAAATTCATTGAGTGATGCACTTGCAAGATGTTTGTTGTTGTGTGCTTTCAAGTCAATTCTGACTCATGGCTACCCCACGTGGTACAGGGTAGAATTGCTCCATAGGATCTTCTTGGCTGTAATCTTTTTGGTAGCAGATTGCCAAGTGTTCTCGTCTGTGGAGCTGAGTGGATTCCAACTACCAACCTCTGGTTAGCAGTCAAGAGCTTAACCATTTTGCCTCAAAAGCTCCTTCACAAGATGTTTACTTGCTATGTTTGTTATATTTCAATAACATTTTTTCTTAAAGAAAGGTAAGATCCAAAATACTAAACCTCTACATATTTCTTTTCTGAAACATAAAAACATATCATATACCAAATAGTATAGGTATTAATTTCTGAGCTCAGGGCAGAAATGGGACTGGATTCAGCAATAGCTGAATGAATCTCACATTAGGCAACACAACACACCCTGTACTTTCCTCTGAAGAGTGTTTAATCATTTTGTCTTAAATTTCCCCAATAGGCCTAGCATCCTTGGATTTAGTGTTTGCAACTGCATTTAAGAGACATAGATCCTAAAGAGAAAAGTTGAAACTTACCTAAAACGACAAATTGGAATATCTTTATAGATTTAGAACATATACATATCTGATTTTTAAATAATTGACAGTCTATGATTAATAACAGTACTTTGAAATATATCCCTATGGAAATATTTTGTTTGGAGTATCTGTCCTAAGTTCACCATTAAAGATGTTGCTGTTAAGTGCTGCTGAATCAGTTCTGACTTATAGAGACCGTGTATAGGGTTTTGGACTTTGTACATCTTTTCGGGAGCAGAAAGTCTCATCTTTCTCCTGCAGAGTGGGTGGTGGGCTCGAAGTGTGGTATCGTTAAAGATACTGACTTGTATTTTCAAGTCTTATTCTTGATCATTTTTACCCTTGAGGAAAATTACAAACAATTCTTATTTATTCCTGAGCTATTTAAATGGCTAAAAGGAATGAAAATAAAAGATTCAACCTCAGGGCATCTCAGAGTTCTGTAAGTAACAACCATTCCAAAATCATGTCAAGAGAGTGGTTTGGATCTGAGAGAGGTTAGCAGGAGAGTGACTTTGCTTGTCACCTCTCTAGCTGCTCTGGAGTATACTCTGGTCTGAGCAGACTTCTCATCAGTTTTATTTATATGCCATTGGGAATAAGGATAAATACATATTTTAACTTAAGACATAACTGCTAGAGTGTTTCAACCCTTCTGCACATAAATTCCCACAGATCTGTATACCAGCATTAGAATCTAGTGTCCCTAGCTCCCATATGCGCCTGGTTGACATTTGTAAGTATTTTTGAAAGATGTTTTAATAGTTGCTTAAATGTCTCTCATAATAAGGATTGAAATTATAGTTTGATCTTACATTATCATAGATCCTTTTGGTTAAAGTCATGGACCCCATGAATCTATTATTTACTTATTCAAAAGTTACAGAATCTTTAAACTTTCGTAAAATATTAGTTTAGATGGTATCATTGCTCACATTTAAAGATGAAGTTGGACTCCTGGTATGGTGCTGTAGGATCAGCACAGGACTACGAACCACAAGATCGGCAGTTCAAACACACCATTTGCTCCTCAGAAACACTATACAGGGTTGCTATGAGTCAGAACCGACTCGACGGCACTAAACAATAAACACAAAGATAAAGTTGTATCTTTTCAGTCATAAAACTTAAAAATCATGACCCATGTAGTCAAACTAACAAAAATTAATTTTCTAACAATTCCAACTTTTTGCTTATATTGCTTAAGTAGCATGAGTGGACTATGTTAAGCATAACAGTACTTCTTAAAATCCCCTTTCCCTTCCATATACTTTCTTTATTTACCACAGACTCTTCTAGATCTCTTGCTCTCAAACCTCTTTCAGATCTCTAATACTTCTCCTAAACACTCTTCCCCTTTTCTCAAAACTCTGCAAAGTGGGGTGTAGTTCAGAGGATGCTGGAAGGAAAGAAATAAATCAGACAAAGTCTAACTCCTCTTTAGAAAGAGGCTGCCCCATGGAAAGGAACAATCCTGGGCAAAGTAGTTCTCTTCAGCTGACGACAGGGAATCAGTTCTTAGCTGACAACAGCCAATTTCAGGCAGCTCTGTCCTGAAGGGGATATCTGGGTGGTGCATAACATCATCCACTATAAATATCGGTTAAAGTGGTCTTTCCATACCAGATAATGCTGTTGTTGTTAAGTGTCTTCGAGTTGGTTCTGACTCATAACAACACTGCATAGGGTTTCCGAGGAGCAGCTGGTAGGTTTGAACAGAAAACAGTATGATTTGCAGTCCAGTGCTGATCCTACAGTGCCACACCAGGAGTCCTATGAGATCACTGGAATTACCTATTCCAATATTACTATCTATGACCATAAGTATTTGCTTTATGATCTTTGGGACATCCTTGTTCCACATTATTCTTTTGGAAGCCCTCACATGAAGTGAGTTAATCTGTTGTTTCAAGCCAGATAATAGCTACCCCTTACATAGAAAATGTTCTGCCAGATGTCTTTGAGAAATTTTTTATAGTCAAGTTTCCTCCTATGAATGTTTTCCTTTACATATCTGCACAGCAGTTCTGATATCTTCTTGTCATTTTCAGACCAAGAAAAGTTCATTGTCAGCAGTCAAATTATTGTAATTGACAAATATAGTATTGTTATACGGGTTTGATGTTGGTGATGGTAAGTAACTGGCACAAATGAAACAGCCCTAGGATTTAACTGCTGAATACTGCATGCCAAAGTCTCCCAGGCTCTTTAGGAAATTTGGTTTTTAGCACATCTCAAGCTTGGCCTGACTTTTCCAGCTATGTTGATGGCGATCTAGTTTCCAAGCCTTAGATTTGTTTGCTTCTATTTTCTCCTGCTCAGTTGATTTAGCATGCAGCTTGATGAGGATAGCAAAACTGTATTTTTGTTTTAGTCGAAATGTTTAACTTATTTTTCCATGGTATATAGCCTTGATTTCCTTCAGGCTGATATTTACTTAATTTGATTGTCATTCTATTACTATCCTAGTGCATGCTAGCTTCCAAAAGACAGATGCAAATATATTCGTTGTTAGTTGCCATGGAGTGGATTTCGACTTCTGGTCACCCTGTATGGCCCATGTGTGCAAACTGAAAATGTTCCATAGCTGTGACCCTTCAGAAGGACATTAGCAGGTCTGTTTTCCAAAGAGCACTGGATGGGTTCAAACCACTAAATTTTAAGGCTAGTAGTGTAATGCTTAACCATTCACCACACCCAGGGAAATCATTTATAAACATTTGTTGTTGTTGTTAAGTGTCGTTGAGTCAGTTCCAACTCATAGCAACCCTGTGTACAGTTTCCAAGGAGCAGCTGGTGGGTTTGAACTGCCACACTGTGGTTCACAGTCCTGTGCTGATACTATAGTGCCCCATCAGCAGTCCTATATAGACAAGTTCTAAATTAGTTACCAGCTAGTGTCGTGGTTATGAATCGAGCTGCTAATCTCAAAGTCAGCAGTTTGAAACTACCAGCTGTTCCATAGGAGAAAGATGAGACATTCTGCTCCCGTAAAGATTTACAGCCTCAGAAACCCTGTGCAGGGTCACTATGAGTCTGAACTATCTCCACAGTACTTAACAACAATGAGTTTAAAAACTGAGCAATTAATCCTAACCCAGATGTCCTCATGGAATGCAACTGGATCATTATTTATCAATCAATGCCATCCTATTATTTCTTAAAGAACCTGTTGAAACTCTCCGGTAAACAAACTTAATTAAGTTGTTATTATAAGCACCTGAATGTCACTGAGTGTCATTTTATAGAAAAGGTTAATAAAAATTGCATCTTGGCAAGTTCTTTCCTTATTGTAGAAGCTGTAGTCCAGGTCTATTGATTGGAGTATATCACAGAATCAGACTGAGCATCAGAACTGAAAAGTAAAATTTAAAAAAGCAACTAGGACAGAAAGTGAATGTAAGTAGAATCCATGATTCAAAACCAGTCATAAAGATGACTTGGAAGGCCAGAATAGAAGTGAAAGGAAAGAGACTAGGGAGACCCTGGATGTCGAGGACAGTCAATGAACCATGTGAAGCAGTTGGATGATATTCAATAGTAATACGAGGATGTCATAAATTCCCCTTAGTGCCTCAGTCACGGCTTCCTACAACTAGTCACAATCCAAGCCTCTCCATTAGTTTATGTTTCATATAAAGAGCTATAAAGAACAGTCACTCTGTACTATTCAAGGGTACAAAACTGGTTTTGAGTGGTTTTTTTGGTTTGTTTTGTTTTTTGCTATGACAGAGAGCTTTTTAAATTGACTAGTTACATTTCCCAATATCTGTCAGTTAAGTACTGGATTGAAAGAAAACACAGCCCCCTTTTGAAGTAAAACCTCATTTGGAACAGAAGTTTTCTTTAAGTTACACATAACTAAACAGCAGTTTAAGACAGAGTGCTGAGGACAACATATGGGACAAAAATTCAAATGGATAAAAGAATGAAAATAGGGCAGGAAGCTAAAATAGATATGCACTCAATTTCTTTTGTATAAATAGCATTGCCCGTAATCCCAGGTATATGATTCAGCAATTACTTATGGGTATCACTCCCTGTATTGCAAATGGGTAAACAGCAGGTCCATGGGTTACTTTATAGAAATAGGACGAGTTTACAAAACATTTAAAACTATCAAAAGAACCGGTGGGTTCCCCCGACACACTTACTTGGTTATATAGCTGAAGTTCAAATCTCTTTAACAAGCAGAAAAGGCTGGTCTCAGTAAGGATGGGGTAGAAAATCACAGACCTGTGCTGATTGGCCTTGTCACAAATTTGTGACCATCAGACTCACCTGGGTTCTTGCAGCTGATCTATCATCCTGTAACTCCTCATGAGATAAATTCCTATTCCATACACAAGTAAACTCTTTCTACTCTTTAACCTTCAGTTCCTTCATGAAGCCCTCAGTCTCACCATACCACCTCAATGTCTAATGTAAATTGGCCCAATTTCCTCTCCATCTATTGTTGTTGTTGTTAAGTGCCATCAAGTCAGTTCCGACCCATAGTGACCCTGTATAGGGTTTCCAAGGAGTAGCTGGTGAGCTTGAACTGCCGACCTTGCAATTCAAATGGCTTTGCAGTCTGGCGCATTAACCCACAGTACCACACTAGGACTCCATCTAACTTTAATTATACTTTCCTCACATTCTTCATTCCTTTCTGCCTCAGGAAAAATAAAGTCTGCCCTCATTTCCAAAACTAATCATTCAACCTGGTCCTATATCCTCTCATCTTCTCTGGGTCCTTAATCCATCCATCTCTCTAACGTTTTTGTTTTTTGTTTCTTTGTTTTTTTTAATGATCTCTCTTAGTCACCTACCGATGCATAAAATGATCTCTTTTAGTCACCTACTGATGCATAACAATCACTCAAAAATGTAGAGGATTAAAACAGCAACTGATATTTATTTGCTCAGAAGTCTTCAATTTGGGCAGCATTCTCAGATCTTTTTGATCCGAGTGGCATCTTTCAGGGTTGGCAAAGCCAAAATGGTTTGTTTACTCATGTGTCTGATGCCTCAGCTACAATTTCTTTCACAGTTGGGGGCTGACTGGACATCATTCTCCACATGGCCTTTACACGTGGGTAGCTTGGCTTTCCTCCACAGCAAGATAGCATCAGGATAGTTACACTTTTTCCATGGTAGCTTCTCTCAGGGAGCAAAAGCAGAAGATGCCAATCTTTTGAATGCCTTGGCTTGTCAATCTATTGCAGAACATCACGTTCTATTGGCCACCATTTTCTGCTTAAGCATTTGGCAACCCAAGGATTCTTTTCAAATGTTAAGTCTACTTTTTGTTGTTGTTGTTTTGCTCTCTGAACCATTGGTTTCTGTTGACCGCCTTCTTGAAATCCTCTTTTCCTTTGGTTCCTGAGATATTGTGTAGCCTGTCTCTAAACTAGCTGCTTCTTAATAACTTTTTCTAACTCTTCTTTCCCTTCATCTGCACAAATGTAGGAGGCTTCTGCATTAACCCTACTCCCATGCTATTCAATCTGTCATTAGGTTATCACAAGCTTAGCCCTGGAAAATCTAAAACCACCCCCTCTTACCATTCCCATTGCTCCTACACTAATTTAAAGTCCCATCTGCTCCTCAGTAGGCAAATGCAAGAGTCTTCCATTTGATTTAAAACATGCCAGTTTCTGCTCTTTTAACTCCTATAAACCAGAATTACTTTCCTTAAACAGAATATTCCACATTCAAAGTTTTCCCCAGTTATCTACTACCAATTAGAAAAGACAAACCTTCTCCTCTTAGTTTGCCAAACCCTGTTATTCTGATCTCAAACCATATTTTCAATGACTACTGCAAATCTCTACCATAAACTTAAGTGCCACTGAGCATGTCACAATTCTCTAAAGAAGTCTTTTGCTTTCCTGTTTCTGTGTTCTTCTGTAAAAAGACAGTCCTACATCATTTTGACCTATTGAAAAATTTCTTATCCTCCAGATCAAATTTAAAAGCTACATTATACACACACACAAATATATGCACACACAATCCCAGTTAATAATCACTTCTATTTATACTAACAGAATATTGTTAAACATACTTTTGCAACATAATACAGCAAATGTTAGAATATATTATTGCTGTATTGCTCTTATCAAAATCTTAAACCCCATGAGAGCAGAGTATGGGCTGCAGTACTAACACAACATTGTCGTTGTTGTTGTTAAGTGCCGTCGAGTCGGTTTCGACCCATAGCGACCCTGAACAGGGTTTCCGAGGCTGTAATCAGTTGAGAAGCATTAAGAAGAATTTATCAGCTTTTAATCTTTAGCTTGGAGCTCTGGTAGCGTAGTAGTTATGAATTGGGCTACTAACCTTAAGGTCAGCAATTTGAAACTACCAGCTGTTCCGCGGGAGAAAGATGAGGCTTTCTGTTCCCGTTAAGATTTACAGCCTCGGAAACCCTATACAGGGTCACTCTGAATTGGAAACGACTCCACAGCACACTACCACCAGTCTTTAGCCAGAGAGTTGTATAAAACGAGACTGGTTTCCTTCAATACATGTGATCAAGCTGACAGCTTAGAAAAAAAGCTGTCTGTGGGCAGAAATGCTAAAATTCTATCCCACTCAAATCACTCAGTGGTGTAAGTATGAAATTAAATCCAGGAGGTATAAAAACGGTACGGTGAAGATATTTGGTTTCCTCTAATTTCACAAAGCAGGAGAAAGAGAATTAAAAAATCATCAGCATCAGCTGCCCAAGGCTGATTCTATGAGGTAGCGGTCAGACACACCTCCACCCTCCACCCTTTTTACTAATCCTGACATCAAGTGTCTGCCCTCAACTTCCTCTACTTTTCTACTGGGTCTGAAACACCATTGCAGTGGCCACCCAGAACTCACAAACAATACTCATGATTATGGGGTTTATTAGTGAAGCAACAGATTACAGTTCAGGTTCAGTAATTCTCAGTCTCTTCTCAGCCATGCTCACAGGCATGCTTCTCTCTAGGCCTCAGCATCTCAGCCTGGTCTCTACCCTGCTTGAGCTCTTTTAGCTCTGCTGATTAAGTGTTCAGAGGCATCCCACTCTGACAACAAGCCTTCTATCCAAAGGTGCCCACCCTCCACTTTCTCCTGACGTTGCCCAGGACGCCCACTGCTCTGTCTCTTGATGGTCTTTGTTCTACAGTCTCTGCTTGCACCATTTCTCTCTCACTGCTCCTCACCATCTCTCATCATCTTTGGTGTCACAGCTGTCTGTCTCCTGGATCAAGGAAGTTCAACGCAGGGATCTCGAGCCAAAGAATACAGTATATTCCTGCCTCTTCTTTCTTGGTGGTAGTGAAATACCCCTTTCCACCTCTGGGGTGGCTCATTTTAAGCCTAAAAGGATGGCAAAACTGACCAGTCCTTTTGTTAGGGTTTCACATATTTTATTTGCCTGGCTCCATCCCTACAAGAGAGCAGTGCACTGCATTTACATTGTTACCAAGCTGTCCAATCCCTTTGGTAGATCACAAATACCTTTGAGGATTTCTGCTCCTGTAAAGATGTACAGCCTTGGAAATCCTATACAGAGTCGCTATGATGAATCGGAACCAACTCCATGGCACATCACCACCACCACCATCCAATCATTTGGTGGATGTTACAAAGTCTAAGGCTACAAGAGCCATATATTCAGTAATTCACTGCACTGCAGGAGAAAATTTTTGAATTATCTAGTTGTGTCAACAGAAATAACTCTGCATTTTCCAAAATTATCTGGATAATTGCCTTAGTTCTCTATCTTGCTCTCAATTATCACGCTAGGATTTATCACCAACTGATGTTCATTAAATTTTAATAACTCTGCAATTTATATGAGAGTGACACTGCATTTTCTTTCATAAGTACCATGCAGACATATAAACAATACAATTAAATGTTGAAAATAGTATGCAGAGAAATCTATAGAATAGAATAAGAAAATATTGGTAAATATTTCATGTTGCAGGAGAAAATAACCAATTACTCCCAATAGCCATTATAATAAAATTATGATGTGCTTGTAAGGAGCAATTAATACTCTACCTGACTTTCACAAATAAGTTTATTTCAAAGATGTATCAATCAATAAATCAGTTCTATTTTCCTATCTCTCTATAATTTATTTAACATTCATTTCTCATCCACCTTTGTCTAAAAATTTCCAACTTTTATACATTAAACTTCTTAACACACCCATAGATTCTCTATCAAGAAGTTAATGGTCTGTAAACAAATACTAAAGAAGTTCCTGTTTTAAAGGAATCCTAGGGTGAATATTCCTGTAAGCTGAATAATTAGATACTAATTTGTGCTGTAGAAATTCAACTTTGCATAAATGGCTCATGTATGCATTTTAGTTTATATTGGGTTCCTAATATAGTTTGAATTTTTTTAATTGAAAAATTGGAACAAAATTAAACTTGAAATATGAAGTACCCACACAGACCACCAGATCCTTTAGAACTTTAATAGTAGTTACCTACAGTAAATATTAGTGTCATCAGTAAATAGATCAACTTCAGAATCATGGGACCAGAGAGACTTAGATGTTACAAGAAGAAATAAGAAAATGGAGATCAGTTTCCTCTTCTAATCACTGCTGGATAGTCTTATATGGTATTTCAAAATTGCAGGATTTGGCCATCAGTGATCTTCTACTTTATTGTTGTTGTTGTTAAGTGTCATTGGTCAGTTCTGACCCATAGCGACCCTATTTCTGAGGAGTGGCTGGTGAGCTTGAACCAATGACCTTGCAGTTCAACCTGACTTTGCAGTCTAGCGCATTAACCCACAGGGCCACACTCCCTACATTTTGTTTTTCTTACCTTCTTCCATGTTTAGGGTCCTGTCCTAAGGAACTCTTTTTATAGTTTCTTCTTTGGGTGACATTGAAGGGTGAATTTCAGACTTCAAAATGACTTAAGCCAATCTTATCATGAAGATGGCACAAGACCCGACATTTTTTTCTGTTATACATGTGTCAGAACAAACTCCATGGCAATTAGGGACAATAACAATCTTGAAAACTGCTTTTCCATCCAGCTGCATCAAGAATGTGTGGAGCACTTCAATGACTGGATGAACAGAACTCAACCCAAAGAAGAAAGAAGAAGAAAAAAGCGTCATCTGATAAAATTTGATAAACTTGACCTACACCTATAAATGCAGTAGCTCAAAAGAGGAAACAAATCCCTGCTGCAAGAACTATTCCCACCCCCTCCACACAAAGAGTAGACAGGGATGGGCAACTTGGACATTGGCTACCCAAAATGGGGGTAGGGATACAAAGATAAGAAGTGACTGGCTTACAAGCTTTCAAGAGGGAACCTAGATCCAAAGGGCGTGGAGGAAGGTAGAGTCTCCAGTGAATAGTATCCAGTCTGTCCAGGAAGGGCTGGTGAAATGAAATGCAGATGAGTCTCTTGTGATGCAATGGTGAATAATTGTTACCAGGACTGATTGTGAGGGTTGGAAATGTAAAGGTGGACATTTTATAGCAAGGAGGAGAGTGATTAACTTTTCAGTCTAGGAGCGGAGGGCCCTGGGACCATCAATGGAGAAGAATGGAGAGCAGGACCCTACCCAGAGAAGCAATGAGGCCTGAGATGGAGGCAGAGAAGATGACGTAAAGAGATGGAGTGGCTGGGGACTTGAGATCCAGAGAGGGAAAGGGGCTGTGTGCTGAGGGCCATGGGGGGCGGGGGGGGAGGAACGAGCCTTGCAGGGTACACCCTTTGGTTGGGTGATGATGCATGGACGGGATGGTAACTATGCCAATGAAATGATGTATGATAGAATGAATGTAAAACTAATTTTAAAATTTAAAAATAAAAAAGAATGTGTGGAGCAAAGATCCTAGTGGGAAAGGTGATAAACATTGAAGACAGAGTACCATGAAGCACCTCTATAACAGATCTAACTAGGACAGAAATCAGTTCACATTTTTTCAATGCTGGACATTTCATGACAACATCAATAAAGCAGTGGAATGGAGGTTATGGGTGTGAGCAGAAATGGGGAGAGAAGGTGATGTTACAATCCTTGCAAAGACAGGAACAATAAAAGGCTTCAAGCAGCAATGATTATGAAGGAAAAGAGGCAATAGTGATCCTTTAGCCAAGTCAGACTAAATGGATGGGTAATTTGTACGAAGGGCATTTGTTAATTGGGAACTTCGTGGCTGAAAATGAGACCTGTGCATATTCATGATTCCAGCCAGCAAAAGCAAACTTGTTGTTAAAGTCCTGTTGATTCGATTCTGACCCATAGTGACCCTGTATAGAGATTCCAAGGAGTGACTGGTGAGCTTGAACAGCCGACCTCACGATTCAAATGACTTTGCAGTCTGGCGCATTAACACACAGCACCACACCAAACTAGAAAATCAATATTTTTCTCTTCTACAAATATACCAGGAGCAAATAAATATCCAACTCAAGAATTAAAAGAAAAAAATGTACTAGAAATAAACAAGTTCATTATCTTAAAACTCTTAAGTATTTTTCTTTTGAGTTTTAAATAACTTTTGACAACCCATGAAAATTTTTTCAAAATTTAATACATTACTAGTCATCTGTTTTGTGATTTCTTGACTGTAGGCTATTTATAGGAAAATAAATGTGTTCAACATGTCAGCTAAAGAAACATGACTAGCTGTGTTTTCTACCTATACATAATTGTAGAATTTATTAGTGGCAAATGCGGTGATTAAACCCAGATGCATATAGACAAAGTTTTGTTAGCTAGTGACCCATATAACTCCAATATTTCTATAGCATTTTGCTTGCTCTTGTGCACTATTATGATGAATAAATTGTCTCTGCTCCAATCTAAGGCCAACCCTTCTATTATCCTATCCCCTTTCACCTTCTCAGGAACTTCACTTCTGTAGTTATTAACTCTTAACTGGATTATCACCGTAAACATACAAATATGCCTTAATATCACTTTATTTTAAATTAAAATTATTCTCATTGGAGAAATGGCTAATTTTGATGTAAGATGGAAATTATACGAGATGATTCTAGAATATCTTCTCATATCAGGTATCAAGGACACCATAAACAACTACCAGAGTATGTCAAAAGGATTCAGAGGTCAAATTGAAAAGGCTCCCAATAGTCACAAATGATGACGATTCGAACATGAACAATGATAATATACAAAATACATAAAATATTTTTAGTCCATAAGTTCATAATATTATTTTCAGTTGTTCATTGTTGAAGGTACAAATGAACTTATTATTTTGAAAATTTTAAAATAAAAAGAATCAAATGTTTATCCTGCCTTTTCTAAAAGCACACTGTAACAGTGAGTAGTTAAATAATTGATGAGGGAAATATTCTAATAAATGAATAGGGAAGGATAGGGTTAGAATGTCATCATTTAGCAATCTCTAATAAATTAATGTGATCTAGACACTGAGCATCAAGCTACTCATATCATAAGTAGCAATGTAATCAGCTATTATATTCTTTTTTTAAAAAAATGTTTATTGTGAATTCTGTGATCATTTACATGGGAGAACATTAGCTTTACATTCATCTTATCGTATATCATTTCATTGCCATAGTTACAATCCCCTCCATGCATCATCAACCAACCAAAGGGTATACCCCACAAGCCTGCCCCTTGATCGTCAGCACACATCCCCTCACCCTCTCTGGCTCTAGAGTCCCCAGCTGCTCCATCTCTCCACGTCATCATCTCTGCCTCCATCTGTGTCATCACTGTTTCTCGGGTAGGGTCCCACACTTCGTGCTCTTCTCCCTTGATGGTCCCAGGGCCCTCCACTTCTGGACTGCAAAGTCAACTACTCCCCTCCTTTTGCTCCAAAACGTCTACCTTTACATTTCCAACACTCACAGTCAATCCTGATAGCAATTGTTCACTATTGTGATACCACAAGAGTCCTATCCCCATTTCCTTTCATCAGCCCTACCTAATTAGACAGATTGGATACTACTCAGTGATGATTCTACCTTCCTTCACGCCCTCTGGATCTAGGCTCCCTCTTGAAAGCTTGTAAGCCAGTCACTTCTTGCCTTTGTAGCCTCCCCATTTTGTTTAGCCATTGTCCACGTTGCCCATCCTTGTCTACTCTGTGTATGGAAGGGGTGGAAATGATCCTCTCTGTAAAGATTTGTTCCCTCTTTTGAGTTACTGCATCCATAGGTGTAGGTTAAATTCATCAGATTACTCTTTGTTTTCTCTTCTTTCTTCTTCTAGTTGAGCTCTGATCATCTAGCATTTGAAGCTAGGTCAAGTGAGTATTATCTGCAAGTAAGGGTGTTCTTGTGCATATTCCCTCACTTCTTATCAGCTGCACGTTTCACTCTCCACTCTAGTCCTCTGTGGCTATGTCACTGATTCTGGGCCCAGGAATCCCCAGGTCTTGCCGTATTGCTGGCCAACCAGATCTCCACCCAGGGTCACAGGAGTCTATTGAATGTGGTAGGACTTAACTCACAGTTTCATTGCTATTTTCCCCTCACTTCCCCTTATCGGTGACCAACATGGTCACCAGTCTGAGCACATGTCTGCTCATGTATTCCTCTTGAATTTAAGTCTTGAAAGGTTGTTTGCCCTGAAGGGACCCGACCTCTTGTCTTGATGTCTTCTGGGCGAACACCTTTCTTGTTCTTGTAATAGTCAGTCAGACTGCCATTGTTGTTTTTTCTTTTTCCTGTCGGTTTTTCATTCAAGAAGTATCTTCTGTTCTTCTAGCCATTCCAGGCTGGTCTGCTTGTCCTTTCAATTAGAGATTTCCCACCTCAAAAGATTCTGGATGGGCTTCAGGATTCCACCTATGGCAACTATTATATTCTTGATGTATAAACAAACCAACATCTTTGAAATAATCTTAGCAAAAAAATTAAACCTCAATCTAATTGATTGAGTAGTCCAAATTAATTTTGTAGTCCAAAGGAAATACAAAAGAAAAGGAACATGTTAAATAAAACCCACAAGAATTCCATCAGAAATACTCAGATCATAGAAGACTTTACAGGACAAAAAATCTGGTTCTTCAGAAATAAATTTCAAGGAGCAGGGGGTTGAGGGAGATGGCAGGGGGAGAGGTAGAGAGGAAATCTATATAGAAAAAGGTACCTTAAGAATATCTCAATATCAAAGTAAAGGGCAATTGCAGTCAGTGAATCAGTGAATCATATTGATTCACTGATATTGATTAAAGCAAATTAATTCTATAAAATTGGTACATTTTGGACAATATATTTTAAATTATTACTATAATTTATAATTATTAATGTTTTTAAGTATGATAAAGATATTGCAAGTATATGTTTTTCAAAGAGTCATAATCTTTTAGAGACAATCACTCAAATATTTATGTTTTATTGATGTTGTATGCCATTGAGTTTATTCCAACTTTAAGTGTCCTCACAGTACAAAGTAAAACTGTCCCATAGGGTTTCCTAGGTTGGAGTTGCTGGTCAGTTCTGACTGCCGACCTTTCAGTTAGCAGCCAAGTACTTAGTCCTTGTACCATTTATAAAAGAAATAATTATACCTTGGATTGGCTTCAAAATAATGAATGTAAGTACAAATGTAAGTATGTAAGTGGCACAGATAAACAAGACTGTCAATTCTTGAAGAAAGTTTTTGGTTCATATGTGTGGTCCATTATACTGTAAAGTCAACATTTGTAAATTCTTTAAATGCTCCATAATAACTTTTAAAAAAGTTATCTCTTGACTATGTTGCTATTTATCTGCCACTTCCATTGGAACTAAAATACATATAAAATTTATCTCCACTTCTTTACCTCCCATTTCCAAACTCTTTATAGTTAGGATTTTTGCTTTTTGTTAACCCACTGAACTCATGTTATCCAGATTCACTCTGACTTCCATCTGCCCATCCACTTCTCAATCCATGTTTCATTTCCTCAACCTTTCATCAACATTTGATAGCAGTTTGACTGTTTTTGGTTTCTGTTGCTCTCCCCGCCTCATAGGCCCTCTAAGCACTTAATAATAAGACCTGTGCCTGCTTTGTTCATCAACAAACTCCAATGTTTACAACAGTACAAGGGCAAGTCAAAATTTATAGCTATGAAATCATAGAAATCTTTAGTTTGTTAAGCAAAAATAAAAGAATATGAAATTTGCTTCTTGATGTATCTTCCACCTAGGTCTATACACTTCTGAAGTCAGTATTTTTGTTTCTATAACCCTTAACCCAAAGAATTCTGTGCTCTGCCAAAAATGTCAGTTTTGGTATTCTTGAGGGTTTTCAAATGTACCTTTTAAATATTCCGTGAGTTTGTGGAGCAAAAAGAAATCTGAAATGGCAAGATCAGGACTGTAGGTTAGATGGGGTGAGATTTCCAGTGAAATTTTCATAGGTCACCACTTCTGCCCTGGAGGCTGAACAGGTGCATTATCATGATGGAAAAATTCCTCAGCACAACTTTCCTGTCCTGTTTCTCACCAATGCAGTTTTTATTGTTAACTTTTTATTATGAAATGATTGAAGGTTTACAGGCAAGAACATCAGTTTTATAGTCAACAAATCATACACTTTGTTTCATCTCAAAATCAAAAGGGCCACATTTGCCAATGCAGTGTTGACGAAGAGCATTGGCTGTGCCATGGACTGACAGAAGAATGAGCAAATCTGTTTTGGAAGAAGTACAGCCAGACTGCTTCCTGGAAGTATTGATGCCAAGACTTGGTTTCTCATACTTTGGGCATGTTGTCAGGAAGGACCAGTCCCTGCAGAAGAGCATCATGTTTGGTAAAGTGGAGGCTCAGTGCAATAGAGATGGACCAACACTGGACTCAGACATCATAACAAATATTATGAGGATGGCAAAGGAATGGGCAGTGCCTATTATAAGTTGGGTTGTTATGAGTCAAAACTGACTTGATGACACCTAACAACAACAGCATATGGAGGCTCTTAGTGGGAATAGATGTAAGGGAATGCAACAACTGTGAACCAGGCTTTCTGCTTGACCTTAAGAGGCAAAGAGTTATACAACCCTGTCATTGAAATGGAAGCATTTCCATCTAATTAACTAAAAATCCTAATTAGAGAAAGTAAAATATATAAAAATGACTTGTTTGGTAGCTCAATACAAAATTTTAAACTTGTAAAAAATATATTAAGATATGTATCCATAAATTATGGAGCTCTGGTAGCATACTGATTACTAGTTGTGCTGCTAACCTCGGGGTCAGCAGTTCAAAATTACCAGGTGTTCTTTGGGAGAATGCTGAATCTGCTGCTCCTGTAAAAACTTACAGCCTCGAAAACCCTACGAAGGGTCGCTATGAGTCGGAACCAACTCCACGGCACATCTCCACCACTACCACCACCATTCATAAATTGGATCATCAATGAATATGCTAAAGCAAAGCTTCTAACGAGAAAAAATGCAGAACTAGGTTTTCATACAATGGGCAAATAGATTGCATGTTATCATTAAACACATATTAGATTTAAAGAATAAAAATGAGTTGAGGTTTCAGTAGGTGAAAAACAGATTTAATTTCCCTAGCAGTCAGGAGAATTTGTATGAAGAGTTGATGTATTGCCACTCTCACTCTGTAGAACTTCTGCCTGTAGATTCTCTGATGACTTCACGAATGACTGAGCCCACTGGGGGACCACATTTAATTCCTCAGATGTAGTCACTCATAAAGGAGTCATAGTTTGTAATAAAATCACTCCAAATATTTAAATAAAATGAGAGTGAGAACCATGTGTGCAATTCGCTGCAAAGCTGAGAAAGAAAATGCTCTCACTCTAGACACCTTATCAAGTGCCACCGAACTGAAAATAATTCAGTTCAGGATTTTACACCCAACAGCCCAGATGACTACACAGTTGGGAAGGTGTGGTTGCCCTGATTCTAGGATACACTGGAGGTATTTATGAGTTAAAATGCAACCCTTTTCCCCAGAACTGCTCTAACATGGTATATGGTTTGCTGCACAATGGAAGGACCCTCCTGAAACAAGCTGGACAGTACCTTTAGCTGAGAAGGGAGATGACCCAGGGAAGAAGCCCTTCCCATTTGAAGAGCAGGTGACTCTGGACTTTCCCATGAGATATAGTTTCTTTTTCTTTTCTAAGAAGCCTTGATAGCATCAGGGCATACTGTGTACACTGAGTTCTAGAGGCTATGAGTTTGAGCCAGGGTAGAGAGGACACTAGCTCCAAGTGGTCAACCTGGAGCTCTACCAGTGAAATGTTAAATGCTACCAGTAACATTCCTCCTACTGAGTGGAGATACAGATATATGTAAACTTGTTTACATCTTATTCTCCCTCTTCCCCTGTCTCTGGTTGCTAACCACTCATCTTTATTTTTGATCAATTTGTCTGTTCTAGAGATTGCATACATACTGGTATGTTCCCACTTGGCATAATGTTTTCAAGTTTCATCCATGTGGGGGCATGTATCAGAACTTAATTTTTTTATGGGTATAAAATATTACATTGTATATATATTTTACATTTTGTTTATCCATTCCTCTTTGATGGGTACTTGAGGTTTTTTCACCTTTCAGTTATTTAAATAGTGCTACTGCAGTGGGTTGTGTAATGGTTAAGAATTGGGCTGCTAACCGCAAGGTCAGCAGTTCGAAACTACCACCAGCTGTTCTGCAGGAGAAAGATAAGGCTTTCTGCTCCCGTAAAGATTTATAGCCTCGGAAACCCTGTACAGCGTTGCTATGAGTCGGAACCGACTCCACGGCACATAACAACAACAACAACTGCAACTCCAGGTGGTGCTGTGGGTTAGCACGTCAGACTCCAAAGCCGTTTAAACTGCAAGGTCGGCAGTTCAGGTTCACCAGATGCTCCTCGAAAACCCTATACAGGGTCACTATGGGTTGGAACCGACTCGATAGCACGGAACAACAACTGCAACTCCCGTGTTATAACCATGTCTGAATTCCCCTAGATTCACAAGGGGGAAAGAGAATCAAACTCAAAATCAGCCCAAGGCCCATTTTGAAGCAGAGGTCAGACATGCCTCCACTCTACAACCTTCTTGACCCTGTTCTGACACCAACTACATCACAGCAGCACTGTCTGAGTTCAGTAATCTATTGCAATGGCCACACAGAACTCAGAAAAATGCTCAAAATGTTGGGGTTTATTAGGGAGGTGAACAAGGTACAATTCAGGATCAAAACCAACTCCGGGCACAGCAGTTCCTGTCAGGAACACCTCTTGTCTGCCGTACTCTGCTGCAGGCACACCTCACTCTTGTTTTCAGCCTTTCAGAAGGGCACATGTTAATAAGTTCTTTTAGCCACCAGTCTGTGATTGCCCAAAGGACACATTCTTCAAACCAGACTGCCCCTAGGCACTCAGCTTTACTCAGTCCAAAGGCCTAGAGCCTGAAGCTGCTCTGTCTCTCTGTGCCTCTTACTGTCACCTCTGCAGTTGCTGTTTCTCTAGGTAGGGAGCTCATGTGTCACTCATGTTCTTCCTTTTTGATGGTCCTGCAATCTTCCATCTCTACTTCTGAGGTGACTCATTTTAAGACTAGCTGGAAGGCAAAACTAACCCATCCCAGCCATAGAATCCTGTACACCTTATTTGCATGGTGGGGTGGTGGTTATATGCTGTGGAGTTGGTTCCAACTCCTATAAAACCCTGTATAGGGTTTCCAAGGCTTATTCCAGGAGCAGAAAGCCTCATCTTTTCCCTACAAAACAGCTGGTAGTTTCAAACTGCTGACCTTGAGGTTAGCAGCCTGACTCATAACCACTAAGCTACCAAAGCTCCTTCCTTATTTGCATGATCCCACCCAATCACTTTGTGGGAATTAAGAAGAGTTTGGTTAGAAAAGCCATTATCAAGTGTGGCTGTGGGTTAATGCGTCAGACTGCAAAGCTGTTTGAACTACAAGGTTGGTGGTTCAAGCTCAACAGCTGTTCCTCAGAAACCCTACTCAGGGTGTGTAAAATCACACAATAGGATTAAATGACCTTGCAGGAATTGGTTGATTGTTATGTAAATTAAGCTATTCTGGTCTACTGAGTTGTCCTGCTCAGTTTCTTGTCCTAGTGGGCAGACCAGATCTTGAAATTTACAAGGAGTAGAAGTCCTGGTGTGGGTTAAGGGATAATGCACTGGTATACAATGTTGGTTTGGACTGCAATGTAGGCGGTTCAAATTCACCAGCTGCTCCTCCAGATCCCTATACAGGGTCGCTATGAGTCTGAATTGACTTGACAGCACTTTGCAACAACAACATCAGGTTTACATAGGAGTCCTGATGTGGCACTGTAGGATAAGCACTGGACCAAAAAGTCAATTTGAACTGCAAGGTCAGCAGTTCAAATCCACCAGCCATTAATCAGAAACCCTAAACAGGTTTATGGGTCAGAATCAACAGCACTAAACAGCAATAAACAAGATTTATGTAGGACCAATCCCACTGTGATTTTGGGGGCCTTGGTAGCATCCTGAAGAGCCACCTTTGTCCCATGAAGCAGCTGGTGGACTTGAGCTGTTGAAGTTTTGGTTAATAGCCAATGACTTAACCACTGCACCACCAAAGCTCTTCCCCGATGAGACAGCATCAGGATGCATAAGGATTAAAATTTACAACACATATTTTTGGGGAACATATTTCAGTCCACAACAGTGTACATTTTGTCACAGACATTTCCATTAAAGAACATCCCAAAGTTCTCTATTAGATTCCTTTGAGGTGGGAGAGAGAATGAAGGGCATACATTCTAGTTTGGGGCATTTCTATAGCATCTTGTATAGAGTTCCTGTGCAATACCTCACTGATTCCAAGGCAGTCTCAAGATTATTTTAGGGACTGGACTTTGCTCCAGAGCCCATTACAGATGAGTTTTGAGGTAGGCAGTCTTTTTTTGGCCTAAGGTAAAGCATTTATGTGGCCTTCTCATTCTGATGCACATCGAATTCCAGCCTTAATTCTCCCAGACTGACCTGAAGTCTACCCTGAATTCTTGACTGATGATAGAAATGATTGGAAGACAAATAAAAATCCCCTACAATGCACTTCCAAGGATTGTGTGTCCTGGCCTGGCAGACTGCATCAGGAACCCTGTGGAAAGTCACCCTTTTGGCCACAGTGGGACACTACGTATCAAACGCAGGGTTTGAAGTCAGACAGACCTTATAACTTACTGCTGTGTGTACTTGGCAAGCCCCTTTCTAGCCCTGTTTCTTTACAGGAGTCCAGGAAAGCCGCCAATACCACCTGGCCTCACCTCAAAACAATTAACTCAGATTTTCTGGGGCTAGGTCATGAACACCGATCATTTCAAAAACTCCCTAGGTAATGCTGATATGCAACCAGAGTAATTTGGGGATAAACAATGCCAGGGTTCAGTAGGTTAAGTTAGGCCAGGCATATCATGAAAGAGACCACCTTGCCAGTGGTCAAGTAGAAACTTCTGGGAGACCCAGTGACTCCTGGCAGGAAGTCAGACACTGAAAATCAGTAGTAGGAAAGTAGTCACTGAATGCCTGGGTCACCAGGATCAGTGAGGGACTGACAGCAGAACTGACAAGGTACTGAATCAGACTTATTTGTATGGTGTTCCTTCCCAACAGAAGCTCTGGGGGTGCAGTGGGTAAGCACTCGACTGCTAACCAAAAGGCAAGGAGTTTGAATCCTCCAGTCACTGCATGGGATAAAGATGTGGCAGTCTGCTTCCATAAAGGTTGTTGTTGTTAAGTGCCGTCGAGTCGGTTCTGACCCATAGCGACCCTGTACAGGGTTTCTGAGGCTGTAAATCTTTACGGGAGCAGAAAGCCTCATCTTTCTCCCACGGAGCAGCTGGTCGTTTCAAACTGCTGACCTTGTGGTTCACAGCCGGATTTGTAACCACTACGCTACCAGAGCTCAGGAAACCACATGAGGCAGCGCTACTCTGTCCTATAGGGTTGCTCTGAGTTGGAATCAACTCAACAGCAGTGGGCAGTAGGTTCCTTCTCAAGACTATGTATAGGACAAAATTGGTCCTGATGAAGGGACAAAGATAAATTTGTAGGGAAAGAGGAGCATTGGGGAATCTGACAGTTAATTCAGGAAATGGAGAAACAGAAGGATGTTACTGTCTCTCATCTGCTTTGTTATGTTAACATCTCAACAACATATACTTTCTTTGTGTACAGAGAAACCCTGTGCAATCTCAACTCTTAACCCCTTGGGTAAACTCCCACTCTAAACCCCAGTCTAAGAAGTGTTTGAGAGGCTGTAAGTCTTGCATAAGTCTGATAGAGCAGTAAGTCTATCGATCTATTTCCAGCACAGAGTGGGTCGCAGGGAAGAGTTGAACAAGGGTGTGTGGGTGAGGGGTGGTGGTGTATATGAATAGATGCTGAGTCTATTCTTGTCACTCTCAGAGGGAACCAGTTTTGACCTTGTCCTCAGAATTGGGCATGCCTGCTCATTGGAATGGGTATTCTCCTAGCACTGTTTTGGGACTCCCTTCTGTTAAAAATAGTATTAAATTGTTGAAACAAAATTTTACCCCTTTTGTTTGGAAAGCAGATTTCAGGAATCTTATTAGAAGTTTTTTGTTTTGTTTTGTTTTGTTTTAAAGGAGTTTTCACTTAACCTATCATATCTGTATACTCTAAGGTGAGCCTGTTTCTCTCCAGTGTAATGTATGTGGGCTTACCGCTGCTGAAGTCAGTAGGCATCATGTTCTTTGGCATGCCTTGTAATGGTAACAGGTAAGTGGGAAGGAAGGTTTCACCTTACAGATGCCATCCCTGACAGTTCCCAATAGCAGCTAATGCATCAACAAAAAGTAATAAAATCTATTTTATTAAAATAAAAACCTGTTTCAATGATGCTGTAAAGAACAATTGTGCTCATGAGGAATCTGTACCTGGACCAAGAGGCAGTCATTCGCACAGAACATGGGAATACTGAATGGTTTAAAATTAAGAAAGCTGTGTGAAAGGGTTGTATTCTTTCACCGTACTTATTCAACCTGTATGCTGAGTAAATAATCTGAGAAGCTGGGTTATATGAAGAAAAACGTGACATCAGGTTTGGAGGAAGACTCATTAACAACCTGTGATATGCTGATTATACAACCTTGCTTGCTGAAAGTGAGGAGGATTTAAAATATTCACTGAGAAGATCAAAGACCACAGCCTTCGGTATGGATTGCATCTCAATGTAAAGAAAACAAAAATCTTTACCACTGGACCAATAAACAATATTCTTATTAACCGAGAAAAGATTGAAGTTGTCAAGGACTTCATTCTTCTTGGATCAACTATCAATACTCACAGAAGCAGCAGTCAAGAACTCAAACGACGTATTGCATTAGGCAAATCTGCTACACACGACCTTTTTAAAGTGTTGAAGAGCAAAGATGCTAGCTTGAGAACTAAGGTGCTCCTGATCCAAGCCATGGTATTCTCAATAACCTCATATGCATGCGAAAGCTGGACACTGAATAAGGAAGAGTGTAGAAGAATTGATGCTTTTGAGTTATGGTGTTGGAGGAGAATATTGGACGTGTCATGGGCTGCCAAAAGAACCAACAGATCTGTATTAGAAGAAGTGTAGCCAGAGTTCTCCTTGGAGGCCAGGATGGCCAAACTTCATCTCTCATACTTCGGACATATTGTCAGGAGGGACCAATCACTGGAGAAGGATATCATGTTTGGTAAGGGGGAGGGTCAGAGAAAAAGAGGAAGACCCCCAGTGAGATGGATTGACAAAGTGGCAGCATCAATAGTCTCAAGTGTGGCAACAATTGTAAGGTTGGCCCAGGACTGGGCAGTGTTTCATTCTGTTGTGCATAGGAGTCGATATGAGTCAGTACTGACTCGATGGCACCTAACAACAACAATATAAAGAACAACTATAATACTTTCTTCAAATGGTCTGAGAAAAATAAAATAAACAATGGATTATACAAAGCTCTGACAGTCTTGTTACAAGAACAGAGAGCTCATTTATTTCCCTTTTATCTTTATAGTTATTTACACATAAATTATATTTACTTTAGTCAGTCCTATGTTCAGAGATGAAATGAGGCCAGACCACAAGTCTGAGTTAGGTAAAGGGTGACTCAGAGCTGTAAGGCTATTTTCTCCTTGTTTTACTAGGGAACCAACAAAGTGTGCAAAGGACCTCCTTAAGATGAAGAATACATGATGATGTCAATGAACTTGTTCACAAAATTTGAAGTCTGGCAGCCAAGCAGAGTGAGGAATCCATCAGAAGGTCCCAAAAGACAAATAAAAGCACATACACTGGATGGGAACTGTACAGGCCCAGCAGATTATGTTATCAGGAATTCTTGATGCATCACAATTATATAATCTCCCTGTGTCCTCTTTTGTTTCTGGTTGACCCATGGAGGCCTACGTGGAATTTAAGCACAACTGGCATAGGCATGGATGAAGAACAAATAATACAACAATAATACCCGCCAAATTTGCTGCCATTTCTACCAAAGGAATCTAAGATGAAAAATAGCAAGTTGTCACAGTAGTGATACCTTTGACAATGTTCAGGGGTAAGGCTAATTCAGAGATGTGATTCAGAGATTTGTCTTGATAATCTGAACTCTCAAATTGTTTGGAGGTCTACTCATCCATTGACTCAGCCACTGTGCTTCTGGACTATACATAAAGTGTACTTCTCAAGTAGTTGGAAAAATCATGTCTTCCAGATGAAGTCATGGTTTATAAAGGACAGCACCTACAATTCCTATTATCTGCTTTACCTTCTTTTCTAGATTCCATGCATACTCTGACTTTTGTGTAGCTTCTCACCTTACCCTGAATCAAGATTCACCTTGTGGTTTTGATATTTTTAATTTATCTCTTTGATCATAGGCATGCATATTCACTTACATATTCACTCTTTGAAGAAACACGTATTAAATGTCTTTTATTTATCAAGCACTCTTCTTGTATCCTGTTCTAAAAAACATAATTAAAACACATTGTTTTTACCTTCAAGGCATTCATATTCTAGTTTAGAAAGTAGACAAGTAAAGCCCCATTGCTGTTGTTAGGTGCCATCCAGTCCTAGCAACCCTATGCATAACAGAATGAAACACTGCCCGACCCTGCGTCATTCTCACAATTGTTATCTTTGAGCCTTTTGCTGCTGCATTGGTGGCAATCCATCTTGTAGGCAATCCTTTTTTCAATGATCCTCCACTTTTCCAAGCATGATGTCCGTTGTAAGGGACTGTTTCTTCCTGACAATGTGTCCAAATTAGGAGAGACAAATCTTCACCAACCTTACTTCTAAGGAGCTTTCCGGCTGTACTTCTTTCAAGACAGATTTGTTTGTTCTTCCGGCAGTCCATAGCACTTTCAATAATCTTCAACTACACCATAATTTAAATGCATCAATCATTCTCCAATCTTCCTTATTCATTGTCTAACTTTCATATGCATGTGGGGTAATTGAAAATACCATGAGTTGGATCAGGTACACCTTAGTCCTCAAAGTGACACCTTTGCTCTTCAATACTTTAAAGAGGTACATTTGTCCAGTGCAATAAGTCATTTGTTTCCTTGACTACTTCTTCAATGAGCAATGATTGTGGACCTCAGCAAAATGAAGCCTTTGACATCTTCAATATTTTCTGTTTGTTGTTGTTGTTAAGTGCTGTCAAGTCAGTTCTGACCCATAGAAACCCTGAACAGGGTTTCCGAGGCTGTAAATCTTTACGGTAGCAGAAAGCCTCATCTTTCTCCTGTGGAGCAGTTGGTAGTTTCAAACTGCTGACCTGTGGTTCGTAGTCCGATTCATAACCACTACGCTAACAGAGCTCCTTTTATCATCATATTATTTACTGGTCCTGTCGTAAGGATTTTTGTTTTCTTTACATAGAGATGCAATCCATACTGAAGGCTATGGCCTTTGATCTTAACCAGTAAGTTCTTCAAGTCCTCTTACCTTTCAGCAAGCAAGGTTGTGTCATTTGCATATCGCAGGTTGTTAACGAATCTTCCTCCAACTCTGAAGCCATGTTCTTCATATAATCCATCTTCTCAGATTATTCGCTCAGCAAACAGATTGAATAAATATGGTGAAAGGATACAACCCTGGTGACAACCTATTCTGATTTTAAAGCATTCAGTATCCCCTTGTTCAGTTCTAATAACTGCCTCTTTTTCTATGTACAGGTTCCTCACGAGCACAATTAAGTGCTCTGAAATACCCACTCATTGCAATGCTATCCATAGTTTGTTATGGTCCACATAGTAGAATGTTTCTACATAGTCAATAAAGCACAAGTAAAGTTCTTTCTGCTCTGTGCTTTTAGCCTAGATCTATCTGACATCAACTATGATATCTCTGGTTCCGCTTCTGAACTCAGCTTGAAGTTCTGGTAGCTCTCTGTCAATGTACAGCTACAATGGTTTTTTGTTTGTTTGTTTGTTTTTGAAGTTTTAATTGTGAATTGAGTGATGGTTTACATGGGAGAACATCAGTTTTACACTCATCCTATCATATTTCATTTCATTGCATGATTACAGCCCCTTCCAAACATCATCATTCAACAGTATTTGCTTCTATTCCCTATGTTGTTTGCTTGATTTGGGGGGAGGAATGTACACAAAAACATTCATGAATATGTAATCATTTAAACAATAAACCAAAGGGCAATTCTGAAAGCCTGCTCTTGGCTGCTAGCACAAAACCTTTCTCTTTTCATGAATCTGGAGTCCTCAGGTCCTCTGTCTCTTCATGTCCTCATCTCTGCCTCCATCTCTGGTGTTGCTGCTTCTCTGGATAGGGTCCCACATTCCACTTGTGCTCTTCTCCCTTAATGGTCTTAGGGTCCTCTGTTTCTGGACTTTAAGATTAACTAGTCCCCCCCTTCTGTTACAAAACTTATACCTTTATAGTTGTGACAATCACAATTAGTCATGATAACAATGACTCACTTTTGAATCATAGGAATCTTATTCCCATATCCTTTAACCAGACCTGTCTAGACAAGATGAAAACTATTTATTGGGGGCTTCTACCTTCCCCTGCACACTCTGAAACTAAACTCCATCTTGAAAACTTGTAAGCCAGTCACTCTGTGTCTTTAGTGCCCCTTCTCCCCCATTTTAGGTAGCCAGTGTCTAAGTTGCTCCTCTCTATCAACCCTGTGTACAGAGGGGATAGGATTAATCTTTGATGTGAAGACTCCTTTTCTCTCAGTTGGTATTTTGAGCTACTACATCCATAAGTATAGGTCAAGTTCTTCAAATTATAGCAATTTACACTTTTTTCCTTTATTAAAATTTTTTACCTTTCTCTGTTGCTGTTAAGTACCATGGAGTCGGTTCCGACTCATAGTCACCCTGCACAGGGTTTCCAAGGTTGTAAATCTTTACTGGAGCAGAACGCCTCATCTTTCTCCTGCTGGTAGTTTCAAATTGCTGACCTTGAGGTTAGCAGCCCAATTCATAACCACTACACTACCAGAGCTCCTTCTAGTCAAGTTCTAATCATCAAGCCATTGAAGCTAAGTCAAATGGGTAGTATCTGCAAGTTTGGGTGTTCTTGTGCATCTCCACTCACTTCAGATCCGCTGGATGCTTCACTCTCAGCTCTAGCACTCTGTGGCTATGTCTTTGTCCATGGGCTCAGGTGTCCCCAGGTCTCATCATACTTAGGACCAACCAGCCCTTCTTTGTCTCTCTCTTGATTCCTGGCCGATGGAAGCCTATGGAACTTGGTCAAATTTAGGCCATATTTTCATAGCTGCCTTTCCTCCACTTCCACTCACCAGTAGACCAGTGCAATGGCTTTTCATTTATCCTCAGCAAAGTTGTACTTGTATATGGTACTAATTATATTGTTACAATGATTCCCATATTCCACTGGGCCACCTTTATTTGAATTGGGCAGAAATATGAATATCTTCCAGTCAGTTAGCTAAATAATTGTCTTTCAAATTTCTCAGCATAGATATGTGAGCACCTCCAGTGTGGTATCAGTTCGTTGAAACATTTCAATTTGTATTCCATCAATTCCTGAAGCCTTGTTTTTTTGCCAGTGCCTTCAGTGCAGCTTGGACTTCTTTCTTCAGTACAATAGGTTCCTGATTATATACTACTTTTTGAAATGACTGAATATTGAAAAATACTTTTTGGTACAGTGACTGTTTATTTTCTCCATCTTCATTGAATGCTGCCTGGTTATTCAATATATTGTCCAAGGAGTCCTTCAGTATTACAAGTCAAGGGTTGACTTTTTCCTTCAGTTCTTTCAGTTTGAGAAACGCTGAGTGTGTTCTTTCCTTTTGGTTTTCTAACTCCAGATCTTTGAAAATTCATTATTATATTCGGCTTTCTCTTCTTGAACTGCCCTTTGAAATTATTTGTTTAATTCTTTTACTTCATCATGCTAATTACTTAAGCTTCTAAATTCAAAAGCAAGTTTCAGAGTCTTTCTGTCATCCACTTTGGACTTTTCTTTCTTTCCTGTCTTTTTAGAGACCTTTTGTTGTTTTCATGTATTCTATTCTTGATGTAAGGAGTCCTGGGGTGGCACTATGGGTTAATGCACTGGACTGTAAAGTCAGTTTTAACCACAAGGTTGGCGGTTCATGCTCACCAACCACTCCTTAGAAACCCTATACCAGATTGCTATGGGTCTTCTGGTCTTCTGTCATTAGTGTCTAATACATCTCATCTGTTCTTGAGATGATCTCTAAATTCAGGTGGGATATACGAAAGTTCATTTTTTTACTCTCATTGACTTGTTTTAATTTTGTTCAGCATCAGTCTGAATTTGCATATGAGCAATTGATAGTCTGTCCCACAGTCTGACCATGCCCTTTTGGTTGATATTGAGCTTCTCCACCACAGATGTAGTCAATTTGATTCCTATGCATTCCATCTGGTGAGTATGTAATAAACATCCTTTTATGTTGTTGGAAAAAAAGTATTTGCAATGAAGAAGTTCTTGGTTTTTTAAAACTCTATCATGCAATCTCCAGCATCACTAAGGTAATATTTTCCAACTATTGATCCTTTTTTTTTGTTTCCTACTTTCACATTTCAGTCACCAGTATCAATGCACTTCATTGCATGTTTGATCAATTTCAGATTAAAGAAGTTGGTAGAATTTTTCAATATCATCATTACTTGCTTTAGTGGTTGGTGCACATATTTGAGTAACTGTCATTTCCTCTCACAGACAGTATTGTATTTCAAGATAGATCTATCTTAAAATGCCCTTTTTGATGATGAATGTAATGCATTCCTCTTCAATTTCTCATTCCTAGCATTGTAAACCATATTATTTTGAGATTCAAAATGGCCAATACCAATCCATTTCAGCTCACTATTGTGTAGAATACCAGACATTGTGTCTAACATTTCATTTTTTAAAATGTTTTATTGTGAATTATATGATAGTTTACATGGGAGAACTTTTAGTTTTACATTCATTCCATCGTATATCATCTCATTGCCATGATTCCAATCCCCTCCATGCATCATCAACCACCCAAAGGGTATATCCCAGAAACCCACCCCCTACACTTCCCCCTCCTCCCCCCAGTTTTCGGCCCACAGTACCTTTCCCTCTCTGGGTCCAAATACCATTTCATTTTTGACGATGTCCAATTTTTCTAGATTCATTCTTCATACATTCCACATTCCAATTATTAATGGATGTTTTCAGCTATTTGTTCTCATTTTAAGTTGTACTCCATCAACATCATTAAGGCCAACTCAACCTTGAGGAGGCAGCTCTTTCTAAGTCATATTGTCAGTGCCTTCCAACCTGACGGAATCATCTTCAGGCACTATAGAAGACACTGTTCGGCCACTATTCATTAGGTTTTCAGTTGCTGACCTTTCAGAAGTAGTCTGCCTATCCTTCTTCCTAGTTTATCTTAGTCTGGAATATCTACTGAAACCTGTCCAGCATGGGTGCTGCTTCTGGTATTTAAAATACATGTGGCACAGATAGCTTCCAGCATCACAGTAACACACATGCTACCTCATAACAACTAAGTGATAGAAGATGGTGGAAACCTCCCATAGAGGCATACAAATGTCTCCAAAATCAACTATGCAATATATATTTTAAAATTATCATTTTTCATAGTGGTGTCTCCAGTACCCAAGATGGGACCTCTAGTCTTCTTGCCCTTGTATTGTCTCCTTGCATATTAAATCAGTGTCAGCCTGTGTGACCAATGGAATATAGCAGAAGTGATGACGCATGAATTCTGGGTCTCTTAGACTGGGTATCTGCCAGCCAAGTAATATGAGGACACTAAAGTAGTTCATGGACACTATCTATAAACGAACTGAGACCCCTGGCTGTAGCCAGCACCAATTTACCATCCCCATGAGTAATAATCTTGGAGGCAAATCCTCCAACCCCAGTTAAGCCTTCAGTTAAACTTGGTCATTTGACTGAAGTTTGATGAGAGACCACAAGCTAGAAGTTACCAGTCAAGCAATACTAAATTCTTTATCCTCAGACACCATGATAGACAATAAATGATAGATGTAGTTTTAAGCAAGTAAGACTAGAGGCAATTTGTTGCACAGCATTAAATAACTAATACAGATAGACAAGTTTTTGTCCTTCAGTATGAGTTTTCTTCTGCCTGGGATCATTTTCTATATGCCCTCCATTTGCATCTTCATCTTCTAAGGCACAACACAAATCTTACCTCTTCTAATAATGCTTTTCTTAATTACATTTATTTGGTATCTCTATCAGTTACTTGGTACATCACAAGTATTTTAGTTGCTTTTCTATTTTTCATAACTGTTTCTAGGTTACAACTAATCTAAGGGTTGCTGTCATTGTTGTTAAGTGCCATGGAGTTGGTTTCGACACATAACAACCTGTGTAGGTTTCTGAGGAATGGCTGGAGGATTTGAACCGATGACCTTGCAGTTCAAGCTGACTTTGTGGTCCAGTGCTTTATCCTGCAGCACCACAGTAGGCTTTATTATATTCAAATTTTACATTATCTTATCACTAGCCTTAGTTCTACATTATGTTACTGTTGGTAGGTACTGTCAAATTACTTCCAACTCATAGTGACCAGGACAAAACTGTCTGGTCCTCAAAATCACTGCTATATTTGAGACCATTGTTGCAGCCACTATGTTAATTCATCTCACTGAGAGTTTTCTTCTTTTTCACTGACCGTCTGCTTTACCAAACATGATGGTCTCCAGGGAATGGTCCCCCTGATAAAATTCTCCATGGTACATGAGAAGAAGATATACCATCCTTGCCTCTAAGGAGCATTCTGACTGTATTTCTTCGAAAATATATTTCTTTGTGCTCCTGGCAGTTCATGGCATATTTAATATTATTTGTTGACACTATTAGTTAAAGGCATTAATTATTCCTTGGTCTTCCTTATTCATTGTCCAGCTTTTACATGCATGTCCAGCTTTTACATTCTTTGGTCTTCCTTATTCATTGTCCTGCTTTTACCATGTTTGCATCAGGTGCACCTTATTCCTCAAGGTGATTTCTTTGCTTTTTAACACTTTAAAGACATGTGAGAAATATTTTTTAAGTGAATGACATGGCTTATCATTGATAGATTACTGTGCAGATACAAGAGCTATATAAATCTTTACATTTATGCTTCATATCAAGGACTCTTGCCTTTTATGTGTGCTTTTTTATATAACAATTAGACTGGAGCATGAGCTTAATCTATTATGTCTTTTCTGCCTGCCAACAGCATCTAATATAGTGCCGGATACTCAATGTATGCTCAATAATGGTTGACTGACTAAGCACAATACCTTGCAAGAAAAATTCAATAAATGTAGTCCTAGAGATCTGCAAGAGTAACGTTTCTCTCTGTGTGCCGAATGGATTACCAAGGAATACTTTAGAGGCCAATTGTAGAAACAATTGTCAATGTCAAACTCAAGGACACAACTATCACCTGAAAGGACCTGCCCCAGAGAAAGAAAATCCCCATTGTCTGTACTCAGTCCATAAAACAAAACAAAACTGGACTCCTTAGATGAAAAGGACTCCCTCTGGCTCCTGCATTCACCCTGATATCAAAGACTTCCTTCTTGAAGAGTGACTATCCCATCCAAGGACAGGGAAATGTCAGGACTTAAAAGCTGATAGCAGTGATGAGGTTATCTAAGGTGCCTTAGATGATTGCCTGTCACAGCAAAAACTCCCACTGTCTACCTTATGGCCAGGCTGACTCTGCTCACCAACGAGGCTCCTTGTTTCTTGCTCATGAAGCTGGCCCTTTCCACACTCTCCTAACATTTCTTCTTTAACTTCTGATACACAAAGTAACTCCAGCATTGCCTTTGACCAGTTTACTTCCCTTCTCAAATACCCAAAGGAGCAGTTCTATTCTGTCCTATGTAGAACCACTATGAGTCAGAACCAATTTGATGGCAGTGGGTTTGGTTTGGTTTGATGGTAGGTCTAAGGAACCCTCGTTGTACTATGAGTTAGGTCTAAGGTTCAAATTCACCAGCGACTCCTCTGGAGAAAGATAAGGCTCATGAAGATTTACAGTCTCCGACACCCAAAGGAGCCATTGTATGCTGTCCTATAGCATAACTATGAGTCAGAACCATCTCAATGGCAAGAGATTTGCTATTTGGTTTGGTTGACAAATCTTAACCTTGATTCATTGTCTTATGTTTCCTGAATGAATTTCCTTTCATCTACTCATGTATCATTTATGAACTTGTGGTTAAGCCTTCTTCAGTTTCCAAATAAGTTTTATTAATTGGGGAGTAAATACTGATCTTATACAAACTCTTAAAGAGGAATCAAGTAATTTTTCAAAGAAAGCGAACTGAGTTCTAGTTATAAAATTCTTTTAAAATACTTCTTTATGATGTTTGGTATATTCAGGGTAATGGAAATGATATTTTTGTCAAATGAGGGGGAAAACATAAAAGTGGAAGGAATATAAAGAATATTCAAGCCTAATAACATACTAACATTTACCATTTGGACTTTCAATAATTTAATAGAGAACCAAAATAGGTTTATATTATTTAACATAGCTGCCTCTGGATTATTCAACAGAGAAGAAAATGGCTCTAATTCAATCATGTTCCTAGTGTAGGTATATTAATCACTTCACTGTTGATAGCTTCTACATTTTGTATCCAACTGTATATTTGTTATTATGAGAATAATAAATATAATTTTATAAAAGAAAGAAGCAAAATTACATAAAGTGGAAATATATCTAAGGGAAATGGAATAAAGCAAAATTATTAATAGAAACAGAGCTTTAGAAAACAAATTGATTTTAAAATTAACATTATGGTAAATTGTGTACCCTAAAAAGAATTAAAATGATACATGAGTGTCTTGTGGCTCTGACACTTACTGAAATTTAATAATTTAAATAACCTGAAAAATCCTTGGTATTTTATTAAAAAGTACAATAAAGAGCATCAAATAAAACATGATCATCACAATCCTCAAATGGTATTTATTAAGCTCCTTTGAAACTATATCAACTACACAAATAACAACACAATAAGATATTAAAAATTGATTCTTGTGTTACTTCATTTACAGCATTTTCCACCACCACAACCACACTAACAGAGCACTCACCACAGACCAAATACTATATTAATTACTTTAAAACTCATTTAACATTTCCCAAAACCCTGTGACTAGACACTTACCATGCTGTATGGGTCATTCGATAACTTCTCCTAGAGTACACTGTGGTATAGGGATTTTCTTAATATGGTCCTTCTAGCTACGTTGTGTGTGCTGTAAGTCAATTCCAACTCATAGCTACTCCATATACTGTATTTGAGAGCTGCTCGTGAGTTTGAATTGCCAACCTTGCAGATAGCAGTTCAGTACTTATACTACAGCACTAACCAGGGACTCTTCTAGCTATATTGTTGTTGTTAAGTGCTGTCGAGTCAATTCCAACCCTTAGCAACCCTGTATAGGGTTTCTGGGGAGTGGCTGGTGATCTTGAACCACCAACCTTGCAGATCAAACTGACTTTTCAGTCCAGCGCATTAACCCACAGTGCCACACCAGGACTCCCTTCTAGCTACAGTCCTCCATTCTGTGATGGATTGTAAATCCTAGCCTGTATATCTGTGGTAATAGCCCCATTAGAACAGTGGGTTAAGCATTAGGCTGCTAGCCAAAATGTTGGTAGTTTGAACCCAACAGCCATTCTGCAGATAAAGCAATCAGCTTCCATAAAGCCTCAGAAACCTTGTACAGCAGTTCTACTCTCTCCTACATGATCATTATGAGTTGGAATCAACTGAACGGTGGTAGTGCGTTTGATTTGGTTTGGTTTATGCCTGCAGTTTGTTGTTAGGTGCTGTTCAGTTGGGTTCTGACTCATAGCGCACTTATGTACACCATAACAACACACTGCCCTGTCCTGCACCGTTCTCACAATTGTTAGGTTTGAGCCCATTGCTGCTGCCATTGTGCTAATTTATCTTGCTGGGCATCTTTCTCTTGTTCTGACCGTCTACTTTATCAAGAATGATGTGTTTTTCTAGGGACCAGTCCCTCCTGAGAACATGTTCAAAGTATGAGAGACAGTCTCCCCATCCTCACTTCTAAGGAGCATTGTGGCTATACTATTTCAGCATAGATTTGTTTGTTCTTCTGACAGTCCATGGTACTTTTAATATTCTTCTCCAATACCGTAATTCAAATGCATATGTTCTTTAGCATATGAATTACGGTATTGGAGAATACAGTCTTCCTTATTCACTGTCTAAATCTCACATACATATGAGGCAATTGAAAATATTATGGCTTGGGTAGGTGCACTTTAGTCCTCAAACTGACATATTTGCACTTTAAACTTTAAAGATGTCTTTTGCAACAGATTTCCCTAATGCACTACACTATTTGATTTCTTGATTCCAGCTTCCATGAATATTCACTGGGAAGCCAAGCTAAATGCAATCTTTGACAACTTCAATCTTTTCTTCATTTATCATGATGTTACTTATTGGTCCAGTTGTAAGAATTTTGTTTCTATTGAGGTGCAACTCATACTGAAGGCTGTAATCTTTTATCTTCATCAGTTAAGTCCTCTTCCCATTCAATAAGCAAAGTTGTTACATATTTCAGGTTAGTAACGAGTCTTTCTCCAATCCTGATGCCATGTTCTCCTTTATATAATCCAGCTACTAAAATTATTTGTTCAGCATGCAGTTTGAAAAGGTATGGTAAAAGGACACAGCCAGAGTACACACCTTTCCTGATTTCAAACCATTTAGTATCCCTTTGTTTTGTTCTAACATCTGACTCTTGATCTATGAACAGATTCCTCATGAGCATGATTAAGTGTTCTGGAATATCCATTCTTCGCAATGTTATCCACAGTTTGTCGTAATCTACACAGTCGAAAGACTTTGCATAGTCCATGAAACACAGGTAAACATCTTTCTGATATTCTCTGCTTCAGCCTAGATCCATCTGATGTTAGCAATGATATCCCTATGATGTCTTCTTCTGAATCTGGTTTGAATTTCTGGCAGTTCTCTTTTGATATACTATTGCAACCATTTTTTAAATATCTTCAACAAAATTTTACTTGCATGTGATATTAATGATATTGTTCAATGATTTCTATACTTTGTTGGGTCATCTCTCTTTGGAATGGATACAAATATGGATGTCTCACAATCAGCTGGCCAGGTAGCTTTCTCCCAAATTTCTTGGCCTAGATGAGTGAGTGCCTCCAGTGTTGCATCAGTTTGTTATTTGAATACTTTCTATTTGTATTCTGTCAATTCCTGGGGCCTTGTTTTATGCCAATGCCTTTAGTGCAACTTGGACTTCTTCCTACAGTATCATTGGTTACTGACCATATCAGCAGGGGTCCCTGCCCTCAAACTTCTCCTCCTTGTAGTGATCGACCACAATATCTGTTTCCACAGAGATGAGCTTCTTCTTGCAGAACTGTCACAGGTGGAGTGGGATAATCTCATCCAACTTCTCGTCGCAGGAGAGCATTTTCATGTTTTCCTACTTCATAGCCTCATAGTAGGGTGAGTTTTCCACCAGGTGCCGGCTGGGTGCACACAGGTAAGAGATGTTGCAATTACGTGGGTGCATGAGGTTGGCGTAGTCCATGACGCTAGTCAGCTGTCCGGTAGGCAGAGCCGAGGTCTTGTAGTGCAGCAGTTATGCGACATCCCCCTTGACCTCCTGGTCAACAGTGGTCACAATGCCCTCCCTCAAGTCTTCAAAAAACTTGGCGTATTTCTCGGGTCCTTTTTACTTTGGTCCACAAATAACTTTATTAGCGTCTGCTGCAGAACATCACAGAGCTTCCAGGTTAGGAAAGAGCTCCCTCCTGAAGGAGCTCCGTGCTGACTGCTGAGGTTCAGGGGTGTGTCCTCACTGTCCACACCTTGGATGAAGCACAGCCACTTGGGCAGTATGTCAGAGGATTTTGCGGCTGTAGAGTCCAGCTCCCGGCTTACATCAAACATGAAATGTTTTCTTGAAATAGTTGAAAATTTGTCATTTCTTTTTGATACAATTGCTCTTTCGATTCTTTTTTTTTTTTTTTATGCTTTCTGTATCATTTAATATTTTGTCCACAGAATCCTTCAGTATTACAACCCGAGGCTTGATTTTTTTCTTCAATTCTTTAGCTTGAGATATGCTTAGTGTGTTATTCCTTTTTGGTTTCCAAACCCCAGATCTTTGCACATTTCATTATAATACTTAATTTTGTCTTCTTGAAGAGCCTTTTGAAATTTTCTGTTCATATCTTTTACCTCCTCATTTCTTCAATTCACTTTAGCTTCTCTATACTCAACAGCAAGTTTCAAAGTCTCTTCTGACATCCATCTGGATCTTTCCCCCTCCCCCCCTTGTCTTTTAAATGACCTTTTGCTTTCTTCCTAATCTTGATGTCATCCCACAAGTCTTCTGGTCTTCGATCTTTAGTGTCTCATGCATCAAATCTGTTCTTGATATGGTCTCTAAAAATTCAGGTGGGGAGTCCTGGTATGGTGCTGCAGGATAAGCAAGGACTTCCAAGTTGATTTGAACCACAAGATCAGCAGTTCAAACTCACCAGTCACTCGTTAGAAACCCTAAACTGGCTTGCTATGAGTTGGAACCAACTCGACAACACTTAACGGCAACATATTTAAGGTCATATTTTGGCTCTCATGAGCTTGTTTTAGTTTTCTTTGGGTTCAGCCTGAAATTACAGATAAGCAATTAATGGTCTGTTCAACAGTCTGTCCTGGCCTAGTTTTGGCTGATGATATTGAGCTTTTCCACTGTCTTTTCCTACAGATGCAGTCAATTTGATTAGAGTGTATTCCATCTGTTGTTGTTGCTGAGTTGAACACACCTGAGTTGATTCCAAGAGGCAGCTTTGGAATTTGGACTGCTGACCTCATGGCTAGCAGTCCACTGCTTATCCTATGATGCCACACCAGGACAACTTGCTTTTTTTTTCTTTTTTTTTAAATTATTATTACTGTTGTTATTTTGGTTTCTAGTCTGAACACTTTATTTATTTACTTGTCTTTAATTTTTATTCTGGATTGAGTGAAAGTTTACAGGACAGATCATCAGTTTTACATTCAACCAATTGTTTCATTACAATTCATTCAACTTGTTTCATGACAACGATTACAATCCCTTCCATGCACCATCAGTCAACAGTATTTCTCTATATTCACTTTAGCTCTTTTTTTAAAAAAAAACACTCAGACATATACAATAATTTAAACCACCAAAAGGCACATTCTGAAAGTCTGCCTCCTGGCCACTCTCTCTTAGTCTCTCTCTTCCCATGAATCTATAGTCCTCAGCTGCTCCCTCTCTCCATGTCCCCATCTCTGCCTCCATCTCTGGCATCACTGTTTCTCTGGATAAGGTCCTGCATTCCACTTGTACTCTTCTCCCTTGATGGTCCTAAGGTCCTTTGTTTCTCAACTGTAAGATTAACTTCTCCCCAATTTTTTTTACAAAACTTATACCTTTACAATTGTGACAGTAGCAATTAGTCATAATAATAGTTACTCACTATTGAATCATAAGAATCTTATCCCCATCTCTTTTAACCAGACCTATCTAGACAAGATGAAAACTATTAAGTGGAGACTCTATCTTCCCACACACACTCTTAAACTAACCTCCTTCTTGAAACCTTGTAAGCCAGTCACTTCGTGCCTATACCTCATTTTAGGTAGCCAATGTCTAAGTTGCCCATCCCTATGTACCCTGTGTACAGCGGAGATAGCACTGATACTTGATGTGAAGACTCCTTCCCTCTATGTTGGTATTTAGAGTTACTACCTCTCTGAGAATAAGGAACTCTGGTAGCAAAGTGGTTACAAATCAGGCTGTGAACAGCAAAGTCAGCAGTTAGAAACTACCAGCTGTTTCACGGGAGAAAGATGAGGCTTTTTGCTCCTGTAAAGATTCACAGCCTTGGAAACGCTGTACAGGGTCGCTATGAGTTGGAACCGACTCCATGGCACAGAACAACAACAACAACCTGTCTGAGAATAGGTCAGATTCATCAAATTATAGCAATTTACCCTTGTTTCCTTTATATATAAAAAAAATTATTCTTCCTCTAGTCGAATTCTGATTATCAAGCCATTGAGATTAGGTCAAATGGGTACTATCTACAAGTTTGGGTGTTCTTGTGTATCTCTCCTCACTTTATATCAGCTGGATGCTTCACTCTCAGTTCTAGCCCTCTGTGGCTACGTCCTTGTCCATGGGCTCAGGTGTTCCCAGGCCTCACCACACTTTGGACCAACCAGCCCTTCCTCTCCTCTCTCTCATCTCCAGGTCAACAGGACTCAATGGACCATGGTTGAACCCAGCCCATTTCTTCATTGCTGCTTTCCCCCATTTTCTGCTCACCTATAGATCAATGTGGTTGCCAGCAAGCTTACATGCCTGCTCATGTGTTCCCTTTGAGTTTCAGTCTTAAAGGAGGGTTTATACAGAAGGAACTTGATT
>NW_006408577.1:801795-809023 GCF_000296735.1 Chrysochloris asiatica
TGCCTTTGAATTGTGGTGTTGGAGGAGAATACTAAAAGTGCCATGAAATGCCAAAAGAACCAATAGATCTGTTTTGGAAGAAGTGCGGCCAGAGTGCTCCTTGAAGGCCAGGATGGCTAAGCTTTGTCTCTCATACTTTGGACATGTTGTCCAGAGGGAACAATTGCTGGAAAAGGATGTCATGCTGGGTAAGATGGAGGGTCAGAGAAAAAGAGGAAGACTCCAAACGAGATGGATCAGCCAGGTGGCATCATTGATGGCATCCACTGTGGTGGCGGTAGTGAGGTTAGCCCAGGATCAGACATTGTTTCGTTCTGCTGTGCATGGGGTCACTATGAGTCGGTTCTGACTCGATGGCACCTGACGACAACAACAACATTTTACCCTGTAATCTATCTGACCTTCTCATCACCTGGATCTGTTCCTCTGTGTTTACCTTCTTTCACATCGTAATTGTTTTGATCATAGACTGACCTCCCAGATCCTCTGAATTTGTTCTTATAGTTTTATTCTGTTCTTGACTCTTCCATTTGTCAATTGACTTCTGGGTGATGTTGCCATGAACGATAATCTCTGGTTGTCTGTTCTTGCTGGTTCTCAGTCCACAGAACTACCTTTTAAGATGTTTTTCATCTCAGGGTTGGCTTTGGCAAAATCCCTTAGCTTCTGTTTATCTTGGAATATTTTGATTACACTGTCATATTTGATTGACAGCTTTGCCCAGCTTTGCTGGGTGGAGGATTCTTGGTTGGCAGTTTTTTCTTTCAGTGTTTTATATATGTCTCCCCATTGCCTTCTTGCCTTCATGGTTTCTTCTGAGAGATCCTAGCTTAATACGATTTGCTTGCCTTTGTATGGTACCCTTCTCTTTTCCCTAGCTGCTTTTAGGATTCTGTCATTTGATTTTGGAGAGCTTGAGTATTATATGTCTTGGTGATTTTCCTTTAAGGTCTATCCTTCCTGGGGCTCACTGAGCTTCTTGAATGCTTATCTTTTCTCTTTTCAGGATGTTAGGGAAATTTTCTTCCACCAGCTCTCTTCTGTGGACCTGTGTGATTCTTCCTCTTCCAGAATGCTGATAATTCTTGAGTTATTCTTCTTCATGTTGTCCAACATGAATCTTAGACCTTATTCAGATTTTTAAAATCCTTTTTTCTGCTTGTTCTTCTACCTTAGTAGTATTGAGAGATTTATCTTCCAGCCCACTACTTCTAACTTCCATCTCTTCAATTCTACTCCTTTGCCTTTTCAGCATATAGTTCATTTCTGATATTCTATTATTAATCGTTTGGACCTCTTTTTGTAGGTTTTGAATTGTTTCTAATGCTGTAGCTATTTTATTTGATTGTTCCTGTAGCACTTTCCTGATTTCTTCCTTATTTTTCTCAATTCCATTGCAAAGTGTTTTGATACATTTTATAATAGTTTTTTCTGAATTCTTTCTCAGGCATTTCCAAAGCCTGCCCTCCTTCCAGTATTTGTCTCAGTCACTTTATCTCATTTCTGGACATGTGCTGATATGGTCATCTGCTTCTGTTTTGGGGGCATATTCAGTAGTTAGCTGTAGCCTTAATACTTAGATGGGTGTATGTTTTGGTATTTTTTATGCTTTCTGATTGCCTCCAGGTAGATATGATCAGGAGATGGGCTTCCATTTTCACTCTTCTTGCTGAGAAATTTCAAGATGCCACTATTGGTCATTATGACATAATTCAGGATTTAATTTTTGACCTGTTTCATTTTTAGTCTGCCTGTCCCAATCCACAACTCCTGTTCAGGCCTTTTGCCTAGTGATAAACAGTTCAGGCCTGGCTGTGGCCAATTTGTACTAAAAATTGGTTTTAAGTGGAAATTGTCCTTTTAAATTTTGAAGAGATCTGTGCACATGTGTAATACAACCTCCCGGAGGTGGAGTGTCCACTCATTTAGGCACCCCTTCTAGTCACCAGAATTGAGGTGTTCAGACAGTAAGAGACCAATGAACAGATACACAAAAAAAGAATGTCCACATCTTTGTCTCCGCAGTTCTGTCAGGCATCTGTGACTGCTCTTATCCTTCCCCGATTCAGTCTCACCCAAGATGGTTGCTCAGGTAGCAACTGAACACTACGGATTAGAAAGCACTGGATTTCTTGCTTCTGCTACAAATTCCACTGGCTGTAAACCTTCCAACTTTATAAATATTCCTTTATATGTGGTTCAGAATTCTGGGACCATCCCCTGAGCCTGCTTGTTATAATATTCTGTGTTGTTGCTGACAGAGATCTTCACTGCACTTCTACCCTCTCTGCATCTTATTTGTTCTCCCAAACTGCTTCTTAAAAAAATTTTTATTGTGACTTGAGTGGAGATTTACAGAAAAGATCAATCATTTTACTTTCAACAAATCACATACTTTTTTTTCATCTCAATGATTGCAAGCCCCTCCATGCAACAACAGTTATCCCACTTCCTCCCTGTGATTCTCATTTTCTTTCTACCCTTGCTCCATCCCTTCTGAACTTTACTGTTGGGTAAATGTTGCCCTTTTGAGTTTGAATGGTTGATCATTCTTTGAAAATACTTTGCTAGTGTTGTTCTCCCCTACCTCCATACCCACCCCCCATTCCATATACCTATCTACTGCTTGGTGAAAATTGGGTCATCAGATTGAATTTCTGAAGGGTTGTTGAGGGCCATAGTCTCAGGTTCCTCCAGTCTCTTTCTGACCTGTAAGCCTGGTCTTTTTTTTTTTTTTTTTAATGATTTTGAGTTTTGTTCCACATTGTCTCCCACTCTATTTGAGACCTAATGTGATACTTTTTAGAGTAGCTAGTGGTGGTAACCAGACCCCATCTAGTTCTTCTGGTCTCAGAGTCATTTGACTGATGTTCATCTGTTTCATTGGTCCATGGGACTATTTGACTCCAAGCACCTTCAAATTTTCATCACTCTTCTTTCTTCTGCACATGGAGAGACCAATTTTTACATCATAGGTGGAGGCTCATGAGCTTTTATGATTCCAGTTGCTACTCAGCAAAGTAGGATGTAGAATGTTATCTTTGTGGATTATGTTATGTAAATTAACAATGGTGTCCCTGAGACTATGGTCCGGAGTCCCCAAGCCCAGCAATTCATTGCTTCAAGGTGTCTGGTAATGTCTAAGAAAGTTTCACAGGTATATTTTCAGAAAAGTTAAATACCTATGTACAAACATCCTCTGTCAAATCCTTATATATTTGGTAGTATACTCCCACTCTCCCTCCCATACCTGTTCAGCCTGTGTATCTATCTGTCCATGTATCTACTGGTAGAACCTTATTCTTCCAAGGTGTATATACAGCAGCATTTACCTCTATCCCCTTTAATCTTTGCATTCCTCCCTAAGTCTTCACCCGTCTTCATCATTTTTCTGCCTATCTTCCTCTTCTTGTATGTTGCCCTCCCTGTCACCAAGTTAACAGGTATCTGAGTCCTAGTATGGTGCTGTGGGTTCATGTGCTGGACTGCAGGACTGGTTTGAACCTCAAAGTCAGTGATTCAAGCTCACCATTCACTCCTCAGAAATCCTATACAGGGTTGCTATTGGTAAGAACTGACTCTACACCACTTAACAATACCCTTTAACTAGTGAATTACTCATCCTTCCTTGCCATCTCTGGTAACCATTAAAAAATGTTTCTTTTTCCATGAAAATGTTTTCCTGAGTTTTTACAAGAATAGTCTCATACAATATGTATCCTTTTGTGATTATATAGTCCCCCTTTTTTATTGTTTAAAAAATGTATTTTCAATGAATAAGTCATTGGTCTTGCAAAATTCTATCATGTGATCCCCAGCATTGTTTATATTACTAAGATCACATTTTCCAAATGCTGGTCCTTTCCCTTTGTTTCCAACCATTGCAATCCAATCACCAGTAATTATCAATGCATCTTGATTTCAGGTTTGATCAATTTCAGACTGAAAATGTGGTTGCTGATTTTGGGTCAGTACTGACTCATAGTAACTCTGCATAGGGTTTTTGAGGAGCAAGTGGTGGATTGTAACCAACAACCTTGTATCAGTCCAGTGCTTATCTTACAGTGCTTCACCAAGACTCCATGAAGAAGTTGGTAGGACTCCTTAATTTCATCATCACTAGTTTTAGTGGTTGGTGTGTATTTGAATAATAGTGGTATTAACTGGTCTTCCTTACAGGCAGATGGATAGTAAGTATCCTGTCATAGACAGCATTGAACTTTAAGATGGATCTTAAATGTTCTTTTTGATGATGAATGCAACATCATTCCTCTTTGATTTGTCTTTCCCAGCATAGTAAATCATATGATTGTCAAATTCAAAATGGCCATTACCATTCCATTTCAGCTCACTAATACCTAGCATATCTATCTTTATGCATTCCATTTCATTTTTGACAACTTTCAACTTTCCTAGAATCATACTTTGTACAGTCCACATTCCAATTATTAATGCATGTTTGCAATTGTTTCTTCTTAATTTGAGTTGTTCTGCAAAAGTAAATGAAGGTCCTGAAATTTTATCTATTCATATTATTATAGTCAACTCTACTTTGAGGATGCAGCTCTTCCTCAGTTGTAGTTAGAGTACCTTCCAATCTGAAGGTCTCTCTCTTGGCATTAGAACTTACAATGTTATTCTGTTATTCATAATGTTTTCATCTTCTGGTACTATATCTGACAATGTTCCTTGCTATTCCTAAGGCTTTCAGAAGTAGTCTGCCTCTCCTTCTTTCTCATCATTCTTAGTCTGGAAGTGCCATTGAAACCTATGCACCATGGGTGATCCTGCCGGTATTTGAAACACCAGTGGAATAGCTAGCAGCATTGCAGCAACATGCAAGTCACCACAATACGACAAACTAATAAACAAGTATAGTACTTCCTATGGTATGGTTCATTTTGGAGTGGGCTGACCATTATGTTAATGAGGCAGGATTAGGGTGGGATGTATCTTGAATGGTTGCCTTACTAGATGTGTGATACAGGTCACAACCATCTGTTCCCTTGAGGGCATGGTCTGCATTCCAATATATAAGAATTCTCTGGCAAAGTTGTCCTCTTGCTCTAGATCCTACATCTGATTTGTCTTTGTCATATTTCTCACTCTTGGGACTTGAAGCAAGATAGCCAGCAGTCTATCCTCTGGCCTGACTCACCAGCTTCCACTGCCTTGTGAGCCAGCAGCATCTGACCTGCTGATTCTGGCTTGTCAGGCCCTGTAGTCATCTCATTTGGAAGAAGCCTCCAGAATGACAGTAGACCTACAGATTCAGGATTTTCCAACTTATATAACCTTGTAAGCCATTTCCCTGATGTCTGCCATGACTCAATAGCCTGCTGTCTGACCAGTTGGCTTTAAGTTCCTCCATTCCTGCAACAGAAACCTATCATCCGAGCTGTTGCATAACTTCTGCAGCTTTGTGAGCCAGCAACCTGTTGTCTGACCTGTTAGTTTGAGTTCTTCAGCTCTTGCATCCATATGAGTGAGAAGAATCCTTCAAATTAACACCTGACCCATGAATTTGGGACTTGTCAGCCTCTAGAACCATAAGCCATTTTCTTGATGGTTCTTGAATACTGTGAGAAGTTACAGAAAATTGTGGAAACCTAAGATGGGAGGAAGAGTACTGAGGAGAGGAATAGTTAATGTCAGAGATGATGAAGTGGGACAGAAGTTTGGAAGTGTTGGACATTTGGAACATCTTTAACCTATGCCTTATAGGAACCAGAGTTGTGCTGATCCTTCTAAAAGAAATGACTCAAGCAAATGTTGTTAGGACATAAATCCTAACTAAAATCAGATTTACTTGACACCAAAGCCCACATTCTACTATGTCTTTGAGTGTCTTAAGTTCCAGCACCTTTAAAAGACCTGTCCACTGCTATAGCCCACATAGACTACAATCTCTGAAGAGCTCTATTGTTGTAGTAAGTTAATACTTGACTGTTAATCCCAAGTATATTAACTGTAATCGTTCTACTACTGAAGCCTGACATTTAAATAACTTATTATATCATATAGGATTGACAGCCACTCTATTGGAGAAATGGCATTTCTTTTATTTGATTTCTACACCTTGACTTTTTTAGCTGATTTAACTTTAATATAACTTAAGGTAGTCCATAATTCATTGTTACTGTATTATTAAAAATAACAATATTGAATGTTGTCTTTTGGCCATAAATCTTCTGAGGATTATCACATACTCTTCCTACCTCATGTTCAGATCATGCTTAACATTTTATTCTTTCCCAGGGGGGGCCCTAGAATCACACCTTCACTTCCTTTTCCTTTGCTCTTTCCTGATAGATGACTTACCCAAAAAAGATTTAATCAAAACATGTCCCAGGGCAGCAGGAGACATGAAGAGTACTCTGAGTCAAAGTACAGACACCCAGTGTCGTTTCTCATAAAATAATGACTCATTTTTGTTCAAAACTGCTGGCTCACTGGATACTGATGGTCTTCTATGCTGTCTCAACACCTTTGCCAAAGATAGACACAACAGATTGGCAAAATCTTTGCTGGGAAGAAATGCTTATGATAGTTTGCAAGATAGTCAAATCAATAGTTAATAGAGTCATCAATATCCAGGAGCAAAATTGACTTTAACAAATGAAGAACTGGAAAAAAAAACAATAGATTTGTTCCTTTGGACTTATTTATTTATTTTTATAACAACTATATATCCCTTACATTTTTGCTAAAGGTAATACAAAAACGGCTACATTCATACTTTGACAGAGAACTTCTAGAGGTTCAAGCCAAATTCAGAAGAGGACGTGGAATGAGGGATATCATTGCTGGTATCCGATGGATCTTGGCTGAAAGCAGAGAATATCAGAAAGATGTTTACCTGTGCTTTATTGACTACATAAAGGCTTTTGATTGTGTGGATCATGACAAGCTATGGACAACATTGTAAAGTATGAGTATTCAAAAACACTTAATTGTGCTCATGAAGAATCTGTACCTGCCCAAGAAGCAGTTGTTCGAACAGAACATGGGAACACTGAATGGTTTAAAATTTAAAAAGGTGTGCGATAAGGTTGTATTCTTTCACCATACTTATTCAACCTGTATGCTGAGCAAATAATCCAAGAAGCCGGGTTCTATGAAGAAAAACGTGACATCAGGATTGGAGGAAGACTCATTAACAACCTGCGATATGCAGATGATACAACCTTGCTTGCTGAAAGTGAAGAGGACTTAAAATAACTTACTG
>NW_006408577.1:809588-815322 GCF_000296735.1 Chrysochloris asiatica
GGCAGCATCGATGAACTCAAGTGTGGCAACAGTAGTGAGGTTGACCCAGGATCAGACATTGTTTCTTTTTGCTGTGCATAAGGTCGCTATGGGTCAGTACAGACTCAATGGCACCTAACAACATCCCTTTCATGGTACTAGTTCTCTAGGGTTAATATATTTTATTGGAAAAACACAATTATAGTCCTATAAAATAAGACCACTAATGGCAAAGAAATGGAGATTCAATAGGAGAAAAGTGAGTTGCTTCAGAATGAGATACAGAAGAACCAGTTAGAAATAAGAAAGGAGGAAAATGATCTAACACCAAAGACGAAAATTATCTCAATTCTGAGATGGGAGGAAAAAATCACTGCACCAGAGAACTGACCAGAAGAATACCTCTTAGGTTCACGTCATCATTGTTTGTAATGACAAAGAGTTAGGAACAACTGACCAACCATTCTGGCTCATGTGAAAGAACACTATACAGACACAAAAATGGGTTTCAAAGGAATATTTTAGGACCAAAGAAACCATTCATTAAAGACTGCAAAGAAAAGAAAACCAGATTGCAAAATAGTACAGAGTATATTGCAAATTAGGTAAAAACACAGAGATACTTAACTGTAGACACATATATTTAAGATGGGAAAGATAAGTACCAAAATGTTATCAACACTTAGCTCTGAGTTAAGAGCTTATGGAGTATTTTAATATTACCTGCATTTTTGAAGTTGCAAGAATATTTCTCAAATTTTCTATAAAGGGCAAGAAATTGAATTAAAATATAAAGGAAACCCCTTTAAAACACATTGCCAAGTTAGTAGAAAATACTCAGAAGCCTAAAATCAGAGTATAAGTATAAATTGAAGGTTAGATAATTACTCAGAATGTCTTTTATTCTGAAGGATGTGCTGAATCTTGGAAGTTTGCAGTTCAGTTTTCACAACCATATGGAACATAAACTGTACTAGGCCTTGAGAACTAACTGACACATTTCTTCCCAACTTCACATTCAGTGACATCACCTTGGTAACTTGTACTATGAAACAAGAATTTTCATTTTTTAATGTTTTAGAAAACCAATTTTTAAATGCTTACTAACTCACTACTGTGCATAGTTTAGGAAGTAAATCCTAGGGCCTATCAAAGATAGAAAGTCTAGTTGTAGACCCACATAAAGCTGCAACTCCAAAGAGCTGCATGCTTAATTCAAGAAAGAAATAGATATAAACCTACTCCACTGAAGGAATCAGCCAAGAAGTAAATGATGCTGGGTAGAGAAGGGAAATGTTCCCTGAAAAATTAACTACAAGCTTACTCTCAAGAAAGATTTAGGATCTGAAACTCAGACTTCCTATAGGGCTCACAAAACTTTAAACTCAAACTTTCTTTGAAAGTGGTTCCAGTTGATGGTATCCTCAGACTTCTGGCAAATTTAAACACTAATCCTGCATGAACATACCTGCAGCCTGCCCTTAAAAACTTGTCAAAATAAGGAATATGAAGTTAGATTCAAAAGAATACAACCTCCTCCAAAAAACAAAAAAACAATTTGAATAAATAGAAAACAAAACAAAGCTTGCAAAAGTTTAAATATTAAGATAGGTACAAAACAGAAAATAACTACTATGTTTAAGGAAATTAAAAGACAAAATTATAAATATACAAAAGGAACAAGAGCCTATTAATGTGATTGTTTAAGAAGACTTGAGCAAAATAAACAGAACTTCTAAAAATAATAAAAATTAAAAACTTAGTGGACAGATTAATCAGAAAATTAAACACAGTTTAAAAGAAAATTAGATAGATTAAGGCATATCTAAAAAAACTAGTTCAAATCTACCAGGCCTTCCCTGGGAGAAAGATGAGACTTTCTGTTCCTGCAAGGATTTACAGCCTGGAAACCCTATGCAGGGTTACTATGAGTCTGAACTGATTCCATGGCACACCACCACCACCACCACCACAAAGGAAATTACCCAGAATATAGCAAAATGAGACAAAGAGATAAAAAAAAAAAAAGTACAGGACAGGTTAAGAGATGTAATAGGAATACAACACCTGTTATAAAACCATAAATAAATGAGTAAGAATTATAAACATTAAATTCAGGATATTGACTATCTATGGAGTCCTAGTAAGGCACTGTAGGACAAGCACTGGATTGCCAATCGCAAAACTGGTGACTCAAACCTACCAGCTACTCCTTGTAAACCTTACAGAGGGTCACTATGGTTCGTGAAACTGACTAGAAGACGCTTAAACAACAGGAGGTAGAGAGAAGCATGCTATCCTATGGGAATGTATAGGACTTCAGAGATACTTGTAACATCCTATTTTGTTTTGACATGGGTATTGGATTCTCTGATGTTCTTTTTAATTGCTATTCTTTATGTTGTAGATATATAATTACTATTTTGCATGTTATCAATATTCAATGAAAAACATTTAAAAAGTAGCCTGAAAGGAAATATTCCAGTGTTAATTATAACTGTATTTGAATAATTAGACTATGTTGTTGCTATTAAGTGCTGCTAAGTTGGTTCCAATTCATAGAGTTCCAGTATAGGGTTTCCAAGAAGTGGCTGGTAGGTTTGAACCGCACACCTTGATGTTAGCAGTCCAGTGCTTTCTCTACAGTGCCACAATAGGACTCCCATTAGACTATGGGTATTCTTATTTCCCCATCATTTCTGATAGTCTCATACTTTTTAAAATTAATTATTTATTAATTTTGTAACTGTTATTAAATGTCGTTGAGTCGGTTCCACTCATAGCAACCCAATGTAGGGTTTCCGAGGCTTTAAATCTTCTCGGAAGAAGAAAGCTTCATCTTTCTCCCACGGAGGGGCAGAAGGGCTCAAACCTCACACCTTGTGGTTCACAGTCCAGTACTTAATACGTATGGAGCCAACGAACTTCCAATATTATAATGAGAATATAATAATAAACACTTTTTTTTTAAGGAAGTATCTTTTACCAGAATGATAAATTTCTTTGCATAAAATAGACAACTCAGATGTAAATCTTTACAGGAACAGAAATCCCATTTCTCCTACGGAACAGCTGGTAGTGTCGAACTGCTGACCTTGAGGTTAGCTACCAGTGCTCCTTAATTTTATGTTGTTATTGTTATTAAGTGCCATCGAATTGATTCCAACTCATAGCGACCTTCCGAGGAGCAGCTGGTGACCTTGAACCACCGACCTTGCAGTTCAAAACGGCTTTGCAGTCTGGCGCATTAACCCACAGCGCCATACCAGGTCTCACTATAATTTTATAGTGAAACTATAATAATAAACAGACTTTTTTTTTTTTTTTTTGAGAGGAAGTATCTTTTCCCAGCATGATAAATTTCTTTGCATAAAATAGCAGACTCAGATGATACTGTGGTCTAGGATCTTTTCTATTTACACAAAAATAGAGAAATCTAAACTGAACTTGGGAAGCTCCTTGGAGTTCCTTTTATCTCTGGTGAGATAAAACAATATATCCAATTCCCGATGAATTAAAGAAGCCTTTTAATTACGCCTTGGAATTTACGCAGGCTCTTAAACTGAATTATGTCAGTTTCTTAATTATATTTAACAACAAATTAATTAGTGATCTGGGACGAGTAAAATTATAATTCCACTGCATTGATTTACAGACTTGTTTCAAACAGTCTGTGGCAAAGATAAGAATGATTTAATCTTTTATTTAATATGTTTATCAAAAGAAGTTCTGGTGTGGCACTGTAGTATACGCACCGGATTTCTAACCACAAGGTCGGCTGTTCAAATTCACCAGTCGCTCCTGGAAACCTTACAGGTTTGTTTGCAAGGAATCTATGCTTGAGGACACTTAACAAACGGCACCATCAAAAACTGGGGTTAAAATAAGACATGTTGGTAGGAGCAGCACTGAGAATTGCTGATTTTTAAACAGAGAATTGCTTAGGCCTCAAAATATTTTAAATAAATACTTCAATAATTAACCCTAAAGTGAAAAGAAAGAAACTTTATAAAGTGCCTAATTCAACTTATGAAATGATAGCTTCTAAAATTACTTAAGGGGAAAAATGAAATGAAACTTTAAATAATAATCTCAGTGGAAGTTGTTTAATTTTTCTAACATTAAAAATTCAGCTATTATGCAATATGCTTGCACCTCAATATTTTTTTCCTATTTTAAAAAAAGGATAGTTTAACTAGCAATTTTTATTTGAAATATTCTTAAATAAATTGTCATAAATATGTTTTGTTTCTATCTATATTTATTTAAATATAGTTAATACACAGTGAAAAACACAGATTTTTAAATGTGTACTTCAACCAGTTTTGATAAATACATCTACCTCTTTAGCTCTGTTTTCTATTTCTATATACACTATTTCTATAGTTCCAGATATTTCTCTTGTATCCTTTCATCCCCCACAGTTTTGATTTCTATTCTCCTTGATTTGTTTTGCTTTTTCTAGAAGTTATATTCATGGGATAATGTAATATTCATTATTTTGTGTCTGGCTTCTTTCATTCTGCATAATGTTTTGAAAATTGATCCATACTTTCTTATTCTACTGTATGAATATATCACAATTTATTTATTCGTTTTCCTGTTAATGGCCACCTGGGATGGTTTCAGTTCTTGGCTCTTATGACAAAGCTGCTATGAACATTTTTAATGAGGTATTTGGTGAACAATATGTTTCCATTTCTTTTAGGTAAATATGTAGGTGTGGAGTTACAGGATCATTAAATTTAACTTTTAAAATAAACTACAATTTTCAAAGTTCATTTTATACTCGTACCATGAATGTATGAGAATTTCAGTTGATCCATTCCTTGCTAACATTTGATATTGTCAGATAATTCTTTGTTTTGTTTTGTTTTTCATTTAAGTTATTCCTGTAGATGCATTGCTGCAAATTGCTATCAAATTGGTTCTAACTCATATGACACTATGTAGGCTTTTTGAAAAGTGACTAGTGGGCTTGAACCTCTGGCCTTGCAGTTAGCCGTCCAATCTTGTCCTACAGTGGGCTGTAATTTTCTCTTCTTAAATATCCTTGTCTGACCACGATGTCATGGTAATTCTAACTTCACAAAATGAGTTGGGAAATGTTTCTTCTTCCTCTGTTTTCTGAAACTGTGGTAGTGGTGGTGGTTATATGCCGTGGAGTTGGTTCTGACTCATAGCGACTCTGTACAGGGTTTCCGAGCCTATAAATCTTTATGGGAGCAGAGAGCCTCATCTTTCTCCTGTGGAACAGCTGGTAGTTTTGAACCACTGAGAGAGACATAGTCTCACCACCCTTACATCTAAGAAGTATTGTGGCTGTACTTCTTCCAACACAATTGTTTTTATTCTATCTGTCCATAGACAGTACTTTCTTTACCAACATCATAATTCCCCTGTATCGATTCTTCTGTAGTCTTCCTTATTCACTGTTCCATTTTCAAATGAATATGAGGCAATTGAAATACTATGACTTGGATCAGGTGCATCTTCCTTAATCCTTAAAGTGACATCTCTGTTTTTTTAAACACTTTAAAGAGGTTTTGTGCAGCAATGAAGAAATGGGCTGAGTTCAACCACAGTCCATTGACTCCTGTTGACCTGGACATAAGAGAGAGAAGAGGAAGGGCTGGTTGGTCCAAAGTATGGTGAGACCTGTGGACACCTGAGCCCATGGACAAGGACATAGCCACAGAGGGCTAGAGCTGAGAGTGAAGCATCCAGCTGATATGAAGTGAGGGGAGATGCACAA
>NW_006408577.1:824727-831423 GCF_000296735.1 Chrysochloris asiatica
GCCCAGGATCGAACATTGTTTCGTTCTGCTGTGCATGGAGTCGCTATGAGTCGGTTCCGACTCGATGGCACCTGACAACAACAACAACAACTGTCGATGGGATAAGTACAGTCAGAATTTTCTTTAGAAGTGAGAATAGCAAGACTTCACCTCACTTTGCACATGTTATCAGGAGGGGTCAGTTCTTGGAGAAGGATAGCATGCTTGGTCAAGTACAGGTTCAGTGAAAAAGAGCAAGACATACTCCACCCTCGTCCCATCCAATGAGATGGACTGACACAGTAACTTGAACAATGGGCTCAAACGTAACCATTGTGAAGACGGCACAGGACCAGGCAGTGTTTCATTCTGTTGTGCTCAGGGTCACTATGAGTTGGAGCTGACTCAGAAGCCTCTAGCAACAACTGTTGATAGATGCTAGGTTGTTTCCAATTGCTTTGCTATTATGAAAATGGCACGCTTAAAATTCTTGTACATAATTTCAATTCACATATGTTCATATTTCTGCTGGGTATATGCTTAGAGGAGTCTTGGTGGCACAGTGAGTTAAGTGTTAGGCTGCTAACTGAAAGGCTGGCTCCTAACTGAACCTAGCAGCCACTCTGCTGGAGAAAAATGAGACAGTCTGCTTTCATAGAGATTTACAGCCTCAGAAACCCTGTGTATTAGTTCGACTTGACTTATAGGATCGCTATGAGTTGAAACTGACTCAATAGCAGTTGTTGGTAGTAGAATTGCTGTATCACAGAAAACACGTGTGTTAAAATTTACCCACCTCTGTAAAACACCTTTCTAAACTGATAATATTCATTTACACTCTCACTTCATCTATGCATCTTTTTCTTTAACAGACTTTTATGCATACATTTATCTTCGTGTTGTTGGCCTAGGTTTTAAGCTAATGCTTCTTGCTTAATATTTTTTCTTGATGTTGATGTTAAGTGCCATGGAGTCAATTCTGACTCATAGCAAACCTGTATAGGGTTTCTGAGGAGCAGCTGGTGGGTTTGAACTGCTGACCATGTGGTTCAGAGTACTGATCCTATAGTGCCTCATTTGGACCCCCAACTGGGTTAATAGTCTGAAATTAAAACTACATATAATTCAAAGGATATCAATGTATAGAAAATAATTTTGCTAAGGAAGATGCCAAAATAATTTAAAACTATCCACCTATTTATTCATCAAATGCTTATTAGTACCTACAAGCTATTTTAGATTTGAACTTGGAGATACAAAGAAATATAAAAGTGAATCCACCCTTCTCCCCCAGTAACTGTTCCTCGTGCTCCTTATTTCTTCACCAATATTCACCTCTAACTTGTATGAGCAATGCCTAGTAGGTGAGCAGCTGTGAATGTTATTATTTATACTCCTGCAAGCAGTATCTTTTATTAACCACAAACACAATTTCCTTCCTCTCTTGGACAACTATTCATAAGAGTCTTATTTTCTCCTTTTTCAACATGAAATTATATTAATGACACCAGCAATATAGTTCTCAAAACTTGAGAAATGGTGGTAATATATGGTTTTTTTTTTTTATTTCAGCACTTCGAGGAAGAATTTCTGTATGAATTTGTGTATAATAGGATTTTCAGACATTTATATTGTGTTAGAAGATTGAATATGTTCGCAGCGTTTTCCTGTTCAGTGTTTCATATTGTAAAATTACCAGGAGAATACATTAGTTGTTAAGTTAATGTGTTCAAGTATCTTTGTGGTTTAAAAGAGGTATTAAAGCTCCCAAAATAGCTGCAGTGAGTCTTCTCATTGGTAATATGAGTCCAATTTTTGTTTTTGAATTGAATTGTTGCATCTGTGCAGTACATTTCAAAGCCAAAGAAGGGTCCTGTAGGAAAATGAGGATCTCTGATACTTATAAAAATAGAGCACAGAGTTCTAGAAATAAAATTAACCTCATTATAAAAAATTATTTAGATGTTTTCATAAAGTATTCAGAGCTACCCAAACGTTCTGGACTGAATTTTTTCCTTAGACAATTTTATTAGGTTTGTATTTCCCTCTATACATAGTCAAAAGGAAGAATTTCATGTCTAAGTATAAGGGGGCTTCAAAAAGTTTGTGGGGAAAGTCCATTATGTTTCCTTTTTCAGTTTATTTTGGGCAAGTAGGTAGTAGTAAGGAGTGAGGGTTAGGGTTGGGGCTATGGGTAGATCTAGGTTAGGTGTACAACTTCGTTTATTGTTAGGTTTATGAATAGGACTAGCGTTAGTGCTAAGGGGAAGGATCAGGCTTGGGCTAGAAGTAAGGCTTGGTCTAGTTTTAGGGTTACAGTTAGGTGAATTTTTACTTATCTTATTTTTTCTTGAAATCTACTTGATTTCCTCTTCATTTGGAAGTTCTGTAGCAACCCTCTTTTTACCTTTTAGGGTTTTTTTGTTGTTACATTTATATGTTCCGATTTATAGGTCTGTTTTACTTTGCATACTGTGGTGCTGTAGTATAAGCACTGGACCACAAGGTTCATTTGAACTGCAAAGACAGCGGTTCAAACTCACCAGCCAATCCTCTGAAAACCTATACAGGGTTGCTATAAGTCAGATCCAACTCAATAGTACTTAACAATAAAAAACAACATATCTGGGTTGGGGTCCTGGTGTACTGCAGTAGGGTAAGTGCAGAACCTCAAGGTCGGTTTGAACCACAACGTCAGCAGTTCAAATTCACCAGCTGCTCCTTGGACACCCTATACTGGGTCAATATGAATCAGAACCACCTCGACGGCACTTCACAACAACAACAACAAATCTGGGTTGCATCTAGGTGACATTGTCATGTATGTTAGACTCAGGTTGTTTGCTGTTTGTTCTTGTCCAAAGAAGAGGTTAGGCTGGTTTTTACGACTCTTTTAATTTCTGTTTGTCTGAAAATGACCTAGTTTCACTGTCATATCTGATGGTCACTTTTGCTGGAAACATAATTCTTGGTTCACAATTTGTTTCTTTTGGAATTTTATGTACATCATTCCATTGTCTTCTAGCCTGCATGATTTCTGCTGAGAAATTGGGGTTTAGTTTTATTAGTTCTCCTTTGCAGTTAACTTTTAATTTTTCCTGAGCTACTTCTCAGGATTCTTTCCTTGTCTTTGGTTTGAAAAGTTTGATTGTAATATGCATGGTGTTTTCCTGTTAGACTCTATACTGTTTTGAGTTTATTCAACTTCATGAATGACTATCTTCTCTTTAATGATGTTAGGGAAACTTCCTTTCAACAACTCTTGGACAATATTCTCTCTGGTGTTCTGATTTGTACTTTTGTTTTCAGTCTCTTGCTGCTCTGGAATTCCTATCACACATGCTATTCCTCTTGATAGTGTCTCACATAAATGTTGGTGGTGATGATTATGTGCCGTGGAGTTGGTTCCAATTCATAGCAACCCTGTACAGGGTTTCCGAGGCTGTAAACCTTTACGGGAGCAGAAAGCCTCATCTTTCTCCTGCGGAACAGCTGGTAGTTTCGAACTGCTAACGTTGAGGTTTGCAGCCCGATTCGTAACCACTACGCCTTCACATAAATCTTAGGCTTTCTTAAATATTTTTGTTGATTGTTCCTCTAGCAGATGAATAGTGAGATACTTTTCTTCAAGCTCAGTAATTCACCTTTCCACTGGTTAAGTTATATTTCTTTGCCCTTTCGGTAAATTATCTATTTCTGAAGTCTTAGTGTTACTCTTTTGGCTTTCTAACTGCTGTTTTGTACATTTCCTGTTTTTGCTTTGTTGGAGTTGTTTTCCATTTATTTTGCTTGTTTCCAGAGTTTTTCCATAGTCTTGTGTATGTTTTCTTTGATTTCACCTGTAGTTTTCACGATCTTTCTCAAAATCTATTGAAGTCACTAAGCCCGTATTTTCCAACTACTGATCCATCTTGTTTGTTTCCAACCTTCACATTCCAATCACCAGTAATTATCAAGTCATCTTGTCTTCAAGTTTGATCAATTTAAAACTGAAGAAATTGATGGTTGTTGTTAAGTGCTGTCAAGTTGGTTCTGACTCATAGCAACCCTGCATAGGGTTTTCAAGGAGTGGCTGGTGAGTTTGAACTGCCAACCTTGAGATTCAAATGACCTTGCGGTCTAGTTCTTATCCTGCAGCACCATACTAGGTAGAGATGCTTCAATTTCATCATCATTGGCTTTAGCGATTGGTGCATAAATTTGAGTAATAGTTGTATTAACTGATCTTCCTTGAGGACATATGTAGACTATCACAGATAGTGTTGTACTTCACGATAGAATTTGAAATGGTCCAATTTTCCTAGATTCATACTTCATACATTCCATGTCCTGATTATTAATGGGTGTTCGCTGTTTTTTCTCATTTTGAGTTGTGCCCCATCAGCAAATTAAGGTCTTAACAGCGTTACTCTATTTGTGTGTTCGTGGTTAACTCTACTTTGAGGAGGAAGCTCTTCCTCAGTTGTATTTTGAGTGTCTTCCACATTAAAGGCCCTTCATCTGGCACTGTATCTGATCATGTTGTGGTGCTTTCCATAAGGTTTCATTTTTCGGCATTATATCTGACAATGTTATTCTAAAGTTTTCAGTGGCTTAACAGTTATTAGTAATTGCCTCTCCTTCCTCATCTGTCTTAGTCTAGGCGCTCCATTGAAACCTCAACACCACGGTGACCCTGCTGGTATTTAAAATATTGGTGGCATAGCTTCCAGCATTACAGCAACACACTAGCCCCCACAGTATAACAACCTACAGAGGAGTCGTGGGATGTAAGTATATACAGTTTTATAAGAGTGGATAACTGTGATATTGTGCACAACAGCACTTTCACTACCATCCACTAAAGAGGATTTCCTGAGAGTTAGGTCTATGATAGTTTTTCTCAGCAAGGGTTGATTTTGCTCCTAAGGGTATATTTGGCAAAAAATGAAAGTACAATCTCTTTAGAGAGGTAAAATAACAATAAAAATGATCTCATCATAGAATGTAGTAAGTGCCATGCCAAGTCTTTGCTACATATGACTTCAACTGTATCATGAGCTATCAAAGGAAACATTACTGTTCTATGTCAGAAAAATCTTAAAGAGTAAGTAGCAAGGTGAATATGTGTTAAGTCTTGGAGGATCTGGATGTTGTTGTTGTTGTTAAATGCCGTCGAGTCAATTCTGACCCTATAACTTTAACCCTATAAACACTGTGTTTCCAAGGAGCAGCTGGTGTGCTTGAACCACTGACCCTGCGGTTGAAATGACTTTGTCATCTGTTGCATTAACCCACAGTGCCACACCAGGAGGATTTGGACAGGCAAGTAGAAAAGAATACTTCAAAGGGAAGGTAAAAGGAACGCACACAAAGCACAGAGTTTTGGGAGCAGTAAATACCCAATCTTTAAGAAAAACATATAGGATGATGTGGTTGATAAATTCTGGCCTTGCGGTGTCCTTTTTGGGTGGATGCCAGCATGCAACTTAACTTGGCAGCTGTAAAACTGAGATAGCTCTTACCTACTTGTAAAAATTGTTGTTGTTGTTAAGTGCCATGAAGTCAGTTCTGACTCATAGCTACCCTGTATAGGGTTTCTGAGGAGCAGAACCACCAACCTTGTGGTTCAAACCACCAGCCTTGCAGTGCTTTATCCTACAGCACCAAATGCGAGTCACATAATAGTAATCAAGATATGGGAAGTTCATTCAGCAAACATTAAGACAGGCAGCCGAAACTTGAAGAAATTAGCATAAAAAACTGGGAGTGAATATCTAGCCTCTAAGGTCGGGGGGAGGCTCAATGAGTTTATACATGAGTGACAACATGAAATGAAAGCTTCAAGATTGTTCTGAATCTAGTGGACAGTATACAGCTGGTCACTGCACTATTCTTTTAATTTTATTGTATATTTAAACATTTGCAAAGTAGTTGTTTTTTGTAATTTGATTTTTGTTTTCCCCTGCAAGAATTTAGGCTCCACTAAGCATATGTCCCGTGTTTGTTCACTGTTTAAGCGTCAGTAGCTGAAACAGCATAGCTGGCACACAGTAGATGATCAGTCAGCTATTGTTGAACAGTCCAACCACAAAGTGAAAAAGGCCAGACCCCTGGTGACTTAAAAGTTTGGGTGGAAAGATGAGGGGATACGCCAGGTTTTCAAAAGCAGCACTGATAGAATTTGGTGATTTGGGCAAATAGGAGCAGCAACGAAAATTTAAAAGTGGCAAGGGATTTGTAGAACCAATTAGAGGTAAGTTAGGGAAGACACTGTCTGGAGAAAGAATTGTATTTTGGAGACATGGGATTGTGGGTGAGAGTAGGTCAATGCAGAAATAAAATTTGATAACTTCAGAATGCCATTGTTGTTGTTGTTGTTATTATGTGCAATGGAGTCGGTTCCGACTCATAGCGACCCTGCACAGGGTTTCTGAGGCTGTTAATCTTTATGGGAGCAGAACGCCTCATCTTTGTCCAGCAGAGCAGCTGGTAGTTTCGAATTGCTGACCTTGCGGTTCGCAGCCCGATTCGTAACCACTACGCTACCAGAGCTCTTTAGCTACCAGAGTGCCATAGCTAGAGAGAATTATTGAGGTTAGCAAAGTACTAGTAAATGAGGTTTCTCAAGAAAACAACCTGTGATATGCAAATTGATCCAACTTCCCTTGCTGAAAGTGAAGAGGACTTAATATACTTACTGCTGAAGGTCAAAGACCACAGCCTTCAGTATAGGTT
>NW_006408577.1:831888-852787 GCF_000296735.1 Chrysochloris asiatica
TTATCAGGAGGGACCACTTCCTGGAGAAGAAGATTGTGCTTGGTAATGTGGAGGGTGAGTGAAAAACAGGAGGACTCTCAAAGAGACAGACTGGCACAGTGACAGCAGCAATGGGCTCAAGCTTAATGACAACTGTGAAGATGGTGCAGGACTGGACAGTGGTTCATGCTGTTGTGCGTAAGATCGCTATGAGTCAGAACCATCTTGAAGGCACTAACAATTCTTCCACTAGAACCATTGGTGGTATTCTGCATTAGGCATTGGAATGTTAATTGTTGGGTCAGCAGTTTAAATCCACCAGCTGCCCCACAAGAGAAAGATAAACGCGTTTTACTCCTGTAGAGATTTACAACCTAACGTAATGGTTATGAATTGGACTGCTAAGCTCAAGGTCAGCAGTTCAAAACTACCAGCTGTTCCGTGGGAGAAAGATGAGGCTTTCTGTTCCCGTAAAGATTCACAGCTTCGGAAACCTTGTACAGGGTCGCTATGAGTCGGAACCGACTCCACAGCACACAACAACAACAGACTGCAGTAAAACTGATGGAGCCATGGTTGCATAATGTGTTGGGTTGTTTGAATCCACCAGCCGCTCTGTGGGAGACTGCTCCTGTAAAGATTTACAGCTTCAGAAACCCTATACAGAGTTGTTATGAGTTGAAACCAGCCTCGCAGCACACAAAACAAAGTGGAGTCAAAACTACCTATTCAAAAGGTAGGTTACCTGTAGATCATTATGTTTAGACTACATTTTGGTACAGTTTTAAACATAAATTATTGTTAACATTGAAAATTCTGAAGCTATATAAAAACGATGAGCCTTTCTCTTGAACAGTGGCACATCATCAATTTGAGGCCAACTTTCTAGTAGGCACAATTGGATGGACTTGGGTCATTGTTGCTGACTTTGTTGCTGTTAGGTGTTGTCAAGTAAGTTCTGACTCAGAGCTACCTTATTCATAACAGAAACATAACACTGCCCAATTGTGAATCATCCTCATAATTGTGGCTACCTTTGAATCCATTGTTGCTGCCACTATGTCCATCTCCTTGGAGGTTGGCTTCATTAACTACTGCTACTATAATAAAAGTACCACAAATAAATGGCTTTAATAACCAGAAATGCATTCTCTCACAGTTGAGGAGGCCACATGTCTAAATTCAGAGTATAATTTCTAGGGGTCCTGGTGTGGCTCTGTGAGCTAATGCGCTCGCTGTACTGCAAAGTCGTTTTGAACCACAAAGTCAGTGGTTCAAGCTTATCAGCCTCTCATTGGAAACCCTATACAGGGTTTGTATATGGGTCAGAACTGACTTGATGGCACTTAACAAGTTCTAGGAGAAGGTTTTCTCTTTGTAGGCTCTGGAGAAAGGTTCTTTTCTCCTTTCAGCATCTGTTGGCCCAGTATTCCTTAGAGATCTCCATACACCTTGGCATCAACCTTTTCCTGGATTTAGGAGTTTCACAGAGCAGGGATCCTAGGTCCAAAGGATTCACTTGACTCCCAGCTCTTCTATCTTGGTGACAGTAGGTCCCTCTGAGCTTAGCTCACTTCTTTCTCCTTTTATATCTCGAAAGAAATGGACTCAAAAATGCTAAACAGTGTCCTTTGGACTAAGAACCAACAACAGCAGACAACAACCTGAGATTTCCATTCATGACAACACGACCCAGAGCTCAATTCAGATAATAAACACTGAAAGTAAAACAAACCTACAAGACTGAAAATAAGGGAGCCAGAGGTATCAATATATAATGAAGTCAACTACAAAGCAAAAAGAGGAAGTAGTGTAGATACAGAACTTACCAATGTCAAAGAAGTCAAGAAGATATTTAGATAGACTGTTTTAAGCAGGGGAGAACATTTTAATAAATTACAGGGTAACCTCAAAGAAAAATAATACACTTGGACATCAAAATAATAAAAGAGGAAAATCAGAAAGATTTAGTTAATATTAACACAACAGAAATTAAAATGACCAGAAGATCCACAAACAACAAGAACTCAGCATAGAAAATTATGTGGACAAAGAATCCAGCAGCACCACACACAGAAAATGACAACAATCAATTCATACCTATTGCTAATTACACTGAAAGTAAATGGATTAAATGTACCAGTCAAGAGACATAAAGAGCAGAATGGATAAGAAAACAGGATCCCACAATATGCTGTGGACATATCAAAGACACATATCAAAAAGATGAAGACAGCCTAAATGTCCAACAGAAGAATGGCTAAACAAACTTCAGTATATACACACAATGGAATACTACAAAACACTGAAGAACAATGATGAATCTGTGAAACACCTCACCACCTGGTTGAACCTAGAGGACATTATGCTGAGTGAAATTAGCCAATCACAAAGGACAAATATTTTATGAGACCAATGTTGTAAAAAATTTATTAAAGAAAAGGGATCCTTGATAAAAGAAACAACTTATGATGGCTACAGGGTGGGGTGGGGGTGGAGGGAAAATTATTCATGGGCTAGAAGGTAGACACATGTTAGCATCGGTGACAGGACAGGCAATATACAAGAGGAAGGTTAGCAGAGGAAAGATGAAGGTAGCGGGAGACATAGAAGAATGCAATAGGGAAAGTGAATAAATGTAAATACTGTTAACTCTATTAATATATAGAGAGGGATTGCAACCATGAAGGGAAACAAAATGTATGGTTTGTTGACTGTAAGACTTATGATGATCTGCTCTGTAAACAAGACACAATCTAATCCTGTGGATTGCATATCTCATAACATCATTTGAAGCAGTCCAGTTGGTTCCGATTCATAGCAACTCTATGCACAACACCATGAAACACTGTCAGTCCTGCACCAGTCTCACAATTGTTACGCTTCAATGCATTGCTGCTGCCACTATACCAATTCATCTCTTTGGGAATTTTACTCTTTTTCGCTGACCCTCCACTTTACCAAACATGATGTCCTTCTCTAGGGACTGGTCCCTATTGACAAAAACTCCTTATTCTGGCTTGTAAGGAGCTTTCTGGCTGTACTTCTTCCAACACAGGTTTGTTTGTTTTTATAGCTGTTCATGGTACTTTTAAATATTCTTTTCCAACACCGTAACTCAAATGCATCCATTTTTCTGTGGTCTTATTCATTGTCCAACTTTTACATGCATATGAGACTATTGAAAATACCATGGCTTGTGTCAGATGCACCTTAGTCCTCAAACTGATTATCTTTGCTCTTGAGCACTTTAAAGAGGTCTTATGTATCAGATTGATCTAATGTAATGTTATTTGATTTCTAGACTGCTGCTTCCATGTGTGTTGATTGTGGATCCAAGCAAAACAAAATCTTTAACAACTTCCATCTTTTCTCCATTTATCATGATGTTATTTATTGATCCATTTGTGAGGACTTTTTAACATCAAAAAAGTGAAGATTTACAACACAGAATAATTACATCCCATCAGGGCTTGTTACATCAAATTATATTGTGGGGTTGATTGTAATACATTAGGTCATATCATAGAGCTAATAACTACATCGTAACTGGTAAACCACTGTGAATCCTGGCCCAGCCAAGTTGACACAAAACTTTAACTATCACAAGGGTGTTTTTTTTCGCTGACCCTCCACATTACTATGCATGATGTTTCTATTAAGGGACTGGTCCCTTCTGATAACATGTCTGAAGTATGAGAGACAAAGTCTAGCCAACCTTGCTTCCAAGGAGCACTTCTTACTAGACACATCTGTTTGTTCTTCTGGAAGACCCATGCTACTTTGGATATCTTTCTCCAGTACCATAATTCAAATGCATTGATTGTTTTTTGGCCTTCTTTATTCATTGCCCAATGTTGTTGACTTTAAATACCTCTAATTCATGAACCAATTAGATTTTTCTCATTTAACCTAGCCCTTGCAGGTGTTTGAGTTTATAACTGCTGACCTAATGGGGTTGTGCCAGCTTTAATGTCAATGACAATCACACAAACAATAAACACAAAAATACATATCCTGTACTAAATCCAGACACTAGTCTAAGCATGCCATAAAGATTATGCTTTGAGGGAGGTTTTATTTGATGCAATTTTAGAGAAAACTGAGACAAACCAAAAGTCAGCAAACAGCTAACTGGTAAAACTGAGATAAAAATCTAGCCAGACTCAAGTGTGTCTTTAGTTATAGTATTAAAATTAAATGTTAACACAGTACTCTATATGAACCTGTCTTTGTCTAAAACCAAGCAACCCCACTTCAACCACAAAGACATATGCTCTCTTCTGCAGTAAACAGACATGCACATCCAACGAAACTGTGAGTAACTGAATGTCCCCTTTCTATTTCGTAACATGGTTAACATCAACTCAATAGTTGGATTCTTCACCGTAAAGCATGAACTTGGGGTACTGGGGAGGACAGATGGTAGTGCAAAGGCACCCATCCTCACATTTATCTTCAGAGAAAAAGTTAATAGATGTACTAACTTCAAGACATGAGTGTTATTATACTTGGTGATCTGCAATGTATTTTTAAAGACCAATATTTATCAGGACATTTGAAAAGAACCACGTGATGGATATAAGTGGAAATGGTAGACCACATCCATGGCTTTAGAAGAACAAAAGAGCTCATAATAAGGATAAACAGAAAAGACCATCTGGAGGCGTTTCAGTTCAGGTTTTGAAATATGTAATGTGAAGAAATTAAGGGGACAGCATTTCCTGTAGGTCACACTGGACACTCTGGAATCTTTTGTAAAGTTATCAAAGGATAGTTAAGGAAGTGTTTGACTGAAGGATTCAGTGGAATACACAGGAACCAAATAAAATTATTTGGAAGATCAGATAGAAAGGGTATTTCACTGCATTGGAAAGTGAGGATGGAACTGGAAAATGAAAAAAAATCAGAGTTCTAAACCATCTAGATTCATGAAAGCATAAATTATGAAGCAGGGATGAATTTAGAATAAAAAGAACATGCTAGTAGAGCCAAAATAAAAATAACATAACAAAATACTAAAGTATAAAAACTTCCCTCCTAATTAACAGAAAACAAAACTTTTTTCTACCCTTATGACACATTTGGGAATTGTGGAATAAGGGGTATGAGAAGCAAGCTGCTTGAAATAAAAAGATGGAAACATCTAAGAGGAAGTAGTATAAATGTTGTTGTTGCATTGTTAGGTGCCGTCTAGTTGGTTCTGACTCATAGAGACCCTATGCACAACAAAACACTGGCTTGTGAGTTTGAACCTCCAACCATGCAGTTCAAACCGACGTTATGGCCGAGTACCTATCCGACAGCACTATACCAGGACTCCTTCAGGTCACTAATGCCTAGGATAGTGATCTTTATGTGTTCCATTTCATTTTTTATTAACTTCCATTTCCCTAGATTCATATTTCATACATTCCATTTTCTGATAATTAGTGCTTGAAGGTAGTTAAGTCTTTTTTGATTATTGCTTTTATAAGATTGTTGTTGTTAAGTGCCGTCGAGTTGGTTCCAACCCATAGCAACCCTGTACAGGGTTTCCGAGGGTGTAAAGCTTTACGGGAGTAGAAAGCCTCATCTTTCTCCCGCGGAGTGGCTGGTAGTTTCAAACTGCTGACCTTAAGGTTCGCAGGCTGATTGGTAACCACTACGCTACCAGATAGTGGGAAGGAAAAAAAAAATCTGATTAAAGACTTACCATTGATAAGTATCCATACGCCAACTTTTCCTGTCTTGATTCTTCCCACAGAAATACATACGGCTCCAGCCTTCACTTCCTTCAGATGGCTGAGTGCAGGGCTTCATCTAGGAGAAATTCTTTGACTGTCATAACCCCCATTTCACTCACTCTTCATTTTTCCTCTTTGTACTGATCACTACATTAGACCTTTGTTTGTTCATTACCTTTCACTGCCCACCACACTATGATATAAGCCACATTTAGAGGAAAGTTGCTTCATTCATTATTGTATCTCTAGTTCCTAGGTCAGGCTTGGGCACATAGGAGTTCGGTAAAGATTATATTTAAAAATTATCTATTTAAATAACTCCTTAAAGTCTTAAGTACTCAATGGCAAGGGTTTCCCATTTTTACACAGTTATGAACTAAGGTTAAAGTGAAGAAAACAAACTAAAATTTGCAGTCCACATTCTTTTTTTGGTCTCTATCAGTGTTCAGTAAAATAGTAATGTCTTATTTGTGTCCCTTAGTGTTTATAGCCTATGTGTTTCTTAAATCCAATTTGCTAACTTATCTTTCTGTGAAATGTACTGTCTGTGATAGTCTCTTCTAATGTTATCACCTATAATTGCCACCAGGATAAATGCTAGTTAATAAGCTCTCCAAGGTGCCATAGTGTTAATACTTTTTGTAGAGAGAGGTAATGTTTGTTTATGTGGATTTTATTAGTTATACTTACAATATTTAAAAAACAACATAAATAGAACACATTTTGTGTCAGAGTATACACTAGAGCCAAATACCACTATTCTTGAACCCAGAAACTGACTAACATGGTTTAGTGTACTTTTAAAATGAGTAAACACAAGAAGTTTAATTTAGTAAGGTTAAATATCTATCAGAAAAGCTAAGATCTCAGAGATAATATTTTATTTCAAATGTAATAAATATTAAGGTCACATATTAATTGTTCAGAGTTACAATGACGGAAACCCCTAAAATTCTTATAAAAATTGGAATTATTTCACACTGTACATATTTTTCATGACTGTATCTTTTCCAGTGACCTATCAATCCAAATTAAAAATTAAATACACATTAATTCATGAACAATGATAAAAACTTCAAGGCTGAGAAAAAGCAATGATCACAAAGAATTTCTATTAAACAATATGTAAGAGTCCAGAAAAGAAATGTTACTGAGAGAAAACCTAATTATAAAAAATTTAGCTGTGCATCATTTTAAAGATTAATATACCCCTAGACCCACTGCAACACTCGTAAAAAAAAATTACACATGCCTATTTTGTTCAAGATACCATATGAAATTTGTAATACATTCTCTACGATTAAAAAAAAAAGTTCTACTTAATTAACATCGCATTAACAAAACAAAAATAGTAAATTTAATAGGTCATCTATTTTGGTCTTCAGTTATAAATAAAATCCACAATTTTAGTTATATAAATAATTGGAAACACTCAAAGAAAAAAAAATTGCCAATGAAAAAATCCACGGATTCAATGAACATCTTATATTTTATTCACAAAATATAATCAAGTCTTACATCCCTTCAATAAGTTTATGGAGGGCCTTGAGATGTATCAATTATAAAATACGCTGAAAACATTTTTTAAATGTACAAATACAAACCAGTATTTTATACAAGAATTCTTTATAAAGTTCGTCAATCAGTGTAAAAAATATTGTTTCAGTAAGGCATGTTGAGTCTGTATTATTTTATATAATTATTTTTGCTTTGCTGGAGACCTTTCTCTTCGCCGGTCTTGATTTTTCTTTGATTCTCTAGAATGTTCAGAGTAGCTGCTAGATTTTTCCCATCGCCGTTCAGCACCATTCTGATGCCTATTTTCATCACTTCTGGAGCCGGAATGTTTGCTATTTTTTTCTCTTGACTTTGACCTATGTTTTCTTCTAAAATTTTCACTATCCTTATTTTGGTGTCTGTGCCTTTCATTTTCAGAAAAAGAGTTTCTCCTCTCTTCTCTCTTCTTTTTTGAGTCCCCATGCCTGTTTTCCAAATCTGTGTACATTTCTTGGTCTCTTTCATTCACAGCCTTACTGTAGCTATTTCGTTCAGAAGGAAGACCTCTGTCTGAGGTATACTTTGTAGTGACATCTCTCCAATTCGTATCTCTTGAACTTGGATCTCTGTGTTTTTCTGACCACCTTTCTCTCTCAGTCCTTGGTTCTGGGTGTCTTTGTTCTCGTCGTCTTTCTTCCTGGTTTCTATCATTTGTTTGTTGTTTCTTCATCAATTTATCTACTTCTTTACTGCTGGGCTTGCCTTGTGCTTTCTTTCTTCTATTTTTAGCTGTGCATGTGAAACAAAACATAGTCAGCTTTTAATCATAATTTTATAATGTAATAAATCACATTCACTGATACATTTTAGGTTTACTAATTCAGACAAAGTGGATACAAAGCCAAACTGAACGCAAAGTCTAATGACTAAACATTTTCCAAACTGCGTTGATCTGAATACATATTACTTTCACATTAGCTAAACCCTGTACAGGGTCGCTATGGGTCGGAACCGACTCAACGGCACTTAACAACAACAACAACAACAACATCAAAGCACTGCTCTGATTCTTAGACTCAAGACATTGAACAGAACTTTAAATAAACTATAGCAAATGCTGTAAGTTTTTTGAGTCGAAGTAACTAGAATAATATACTGGTATATCCCCCCTCACAAATGTTATCCAAAAATGGAAATTCCTGCCCAGATGCATTGTTTTGTATGAAATATTATGTCAGATCTAATGATTACACCCACTGTTGCTGTTGTTGTTAAGTACCATGGAGTCAGTTCCGACTCATAGTGACCCTGTACAGGGTTTCCAAGGCTGTCAAACTTTACGGGAGCAGAACGCCTCATGTTTCTCCCACGGAACCTCTGGTAGTTTCGAACTGCTGACCTTGAGGTTGGCAGCCCAACTCATAACTACTACGCTACCAGAGCTCCCACTAGTAACATGAATTCCTAAAGGAAGGGGAAACAGGACAACTGTGTTTGCTTAGCCCTATGCACATATGAGGACACTTCAAACAGGTGATGGAAACATTCCATTATCTTTTAATTCCACTTTTACCATGAACATTTTGAAGTCCCTTGTATATTTTTCAAACAAAAAAATACTTCATGTAAAAAAAAAAAAAAACATAATTCTGTTCTCTCTCTGGGGAGGCATGAAGGTACAAAATCTTAGGTTTATGAGAACCACTGAGGCTTGATTTTTTTGAGAAAACTTTATTCAAAAGGTCCTGGGACTCATATAATGTTACTTACATGATCACAAATTTAAATAAGATTTGTATAGTTTGTGTATATAAACGAGAGACACTGAGATGACCAACATTTCTTTCAAATCCATACATACACAGACAGAAGAAAACATGCCTTTGGTAGGAAACTGGTAGAAAACTGCCTACCATAGCCTCACCAAATGTTTATCCTTGGCACACTATGTCATCACTCGGTTTGCCACTAAGGACTTACTTATCTGGTTCCTATCAAGCAGCTCAAATGAGTTACAGCTACCCAAGCAGAAACCATCTGGCTCTGTGCTAAACCAACATCTCTCTCGCTCTAGCCTGACTTTACATTATCCTTAGTGATTTGTTGCTATGAAAACTATGTAACAGTAAACAACTTCCTCCTTTTTTGTTAAGTGTGAGCTACAATTTTCAAATCTGAGGGCAGTTCATACTGCTTTTATGCTATTCAATATTCTATTTAAAAAACCAAAACTTTCTACTGAAATTGCATGATAAAGCAAGTTAATTTTGAATCAGCAAGCTTCCTTACTGCAGCAACTCATGCTGTGCTATCATCTGTTCTCAAAACAAACACCATGAAATAACAAATTCTTTAGAATTAAGAGAGGTGAATGTTAAATGAGCACTGCAAATATATGATAATGTACAGTATCATTCAAAAGTAAAATTTCTTTTTAGTACATGGAATCGTGCTTCAATAATATAAAACAATTGAGTCCTGTAATTCTGGACTGAAACACCTTGAAGTCTAATAAGCTAGGGAATAATGTTTAGCCTTCCAACCTAAGACTGTAGGGAAAAGTGCTGTGTCTCTCAAATGTAGCATAAAAATAAAGCAACAAGCAAACAAGAATGACATGCAATTAGTACAAATGAATAACCACTTAGAAAGACTAAGATTCTATCATGGATGAAGCAGAGCCTAGCTTGGGAAAAACATCATAGACCTTTTCAGAAAATCTGAGCTAAAACCAAACAATGAAAATGGGATGGCCGAAAAGAAAAATCATGTACTACAGCTCTTCTACTTCCAAGTAGGATGGAGAAGCTGTGGTAACCCTATGCTCCTGCTGAAAACTAGAAATACCAGATTAAAATAAAAATCCTTGTGTAAAGGCATCAAAGAACTCAAACAACTTATAATGCCGTTAAAGAAGGAAGGGTTTTAAAGGATAGAGACATGTCAAAAGAACAGGAGAATAAAAGAAATGTTCAAGAGTCCACAATAACACACAAGGAAGGGAGCTTCAAAAAGTTTGTGGAAAAATTCTATCATCTTTAAATTCTATTTTTCCATGAACTTTCTGAAACCCCCTAGTTAAATATGTTGTTGTTAAGTGCCATAGAATGAATTCTGATTCACAAAGACCCTGTACAGGCCTTCAGAGGAGGCTGCAAATCTTTGTGGTAGTAGAAAGTCTCATCTTTCTTCATTTTTCTTTCTGGCTTTGTGGAGTGACATGTAGGTTAGAAATGTGGATCTTAGGTTTCACAGTACAATGCTTACCCTACGGAAACACTAGTTTCACTAGTTAAATGCTGCAGTTGTTAAGTGCCAACAAGTTGGTTCCGACTCATAGCGACCCTGTACAGGGTTTTGGAAGAGCATCTGGTAAGTTTGAACCACTGACCATGTGGTTGGCAGTCCAGTGCTTATCTGACAGCACCATACCACACATCCTAGTTAAATATATAACCGAATAAATAAAAAGTAGGAGAGAAAAGTTCCTTCTTAGAGAAGAATTCCAGTTAATAAATTTAGAAGAAGTGACACAAATAGAAAAATCACCATTAAACAAACACCAGAGTAGTATGTATTTATCATAGAAGAGATGCTAAAACTAGTAAATTAAAATTTGAGAGAAAAGGAATTATTTTTGTCAAATTATCAAATTATATTCCTATAAGATATTAATGTTACAAAAGGAAATTTCTGTGAAGAAACCCAAAAGATACTCTATGCTAATATGATGACCAAGGTTAATCATCAATGAGCCCCTTGATAAGATGCCACTTGAAAGGAACACATCATTTCTCTGGTATTCTTGCCCAAAATTTTTAACATTATTCTAATCACGAGGAAACATCAGAAAAGTCTAGACTAAGGGACTTTAGAAGAACCAAGATCATTAAAAACAAAATACTTTGTGGAACTACCACAGATTATAGAAGACTAAGGAGGAATACAATAAAAAGTAAGCAGAATCCCAGAACAGGAAGAGGGTATTAATGGAAAAACTGGTAAAATTCAATTAAGATCTACTGTTTATTTGATATTGCTGCTGTAGTATTAATTTCTTGGTTTTGATCATTGCACTATGGTTATGTAAGATGCTATCATATGTTCGAGTTGCTGATCCTTCAGGAGCAGCTGAGCACTTAACCACTGTGCCATCAACAGCGAGGATGAAAATCTTGTTGTTGTGGGCCTTCAAGTCGGTTCCAAGTCATAGTGAGCCTGTACAGAAGTTCCGAGGCTGTACATCTTTGTGGGAGCAGAGAGTCTCCTTTCTCATGTGGAACAGCTGTTGCATTAGAACTGCCAACCTTGTGATTAACAGCTCAGCACATAACCCACTATACCACTAGGGCTTCTCCTGGATAACAGTGTTAGATAATCTCTTAAACAATTAATGGTGGCTTTCAGACAAATGAACACTAAAATAACTAAATAAGCAACTAAATAATTTTCTTCTGCTACTGTAACCATCACCAGCAATGTACTTGTTAGACAAGAGAAAGACAAATGCGTTTCAATACCTGCGGCTGAACTATGACTGCTGGTAGACGAAGAGTCACTCTCTTCACTGGAAGACTCTGAACTGCTGTCACTGCTATCAGAATCAGAGTCTGAGGAGTCAGACTCCGAAGAGGAGGACGCAGAAGAGGACGAGGAGGGGGAGGACTTATTTTGCTCCACTTCTGGTTTCTGTGCCATGATGACCTTCGGTGTATTTTTGAGATGTTCACGCAACTCATCCCTAGGTAGAGATACCATCTGTTAGATCCTGCTTTAAAGACAGTTATGAGACAATTCTGTAAATTCAAAATAAGATTCTGAAAATAATTCTTACGTTAAACCTCCGAGACCTATAGAAGTAAAAAAATTGATGGCAAATCGCGTGTTTCTTGGATTATCTCGGGGTAGTAATCCTTCAAAGAATGGCAGTAGAGTTCTAAAAATGAAAAATGAACAAGAGAGAAAAAGTCTTTTGAAAATTAAAGACAAAATCCTTATAGTCATTTTTCCAGTTTTTCTAAAATTTAAATTAGTAAGTGGGTTAGGTTATGTCATTTTATTAGATTAGGTTAGGTTACGGTTATGACAATTATTAGGTTAGGCCTCAGACTAAGCGCAATGAGTAGAATCAAGTCATAAGTTATTAAACTTGGGTTTCTATAATTATACAAGAGGGAGCATTAAAAAAAAAAAAAATGTATACACACAGAAGTCATAGATTGGTATGGCGCTGCAGGATTAGCAATGGACTGCTAACCTAGCAGCTGCTCCTCAGAAACTGGTTATAGGGTGACTGAGTCAGGGCCTACTCGACAGCACTGCTATATATATTAACATTCATATATATGTGTGTGCATATACACATACATGTATGTATATACATATAGCACCACTAGCTTTGGCAGTGGCTTCTCCCTGGCCATAGGAAGTTCTCTAGGAACAGCCAGGAGCTTCACCTACAAGGCTGTGCAAACATAGGCAACTTGGAATACGAGTCACTCATCCTGGCTCTGAAGCTGCTGGTTGCAGGTCTCAGAAGAACACCTGCCTGCTCACATGGGGCTGGGGAAGACCAAGTCCTCCAGCTCCTCATCCTCTAAACACTCTGATAACTTTTTCAGACTAGGGAGCAGTTCCCTGGAAGTCCCTAGACCCAGATCATTGGACCATCCCCTGCTCGGATCCTCTCTCCCCAAGACTGGCAGTTGGCAGATGGTAACAGGCTGTGGCAGTATTCAGGAACAGAAGTGCACACACACTTCTCTCTCTTTCAGCTTCACGGATGCATTCCCTAACTGTTGTTTGCAGACAACCCTAAGCGATTCAGAGACCAGGCTGTAAGAGGTGCACTCGACCTTTCTGGTCGCATCCAGTAGTGTCGGGGGCTTCGGGCTGACTTCCCCAACTCCTCCAGTGTCACTGGGGTCTTGCTAAAACAGTTCACCTGTGCTGTTGGACTCTGGGACACCAGCAACAGCACCTGTGAACCAGCCAGCCCACAACAAATTCCGGCTCTCCTACCAGCTGAGCCCGGAACAGAATCGAAGCTATGCTCAAGCGAAGGCACACAACACAGAGGGAAGCCTCCTCACTCCTTTCTCCTGTCACAATCCACATGTCAGCCCCCAAACCAGAGCAGGTTCTCTAGCCCTCAGCCTCTTGACTGGTGATAGCTACTCCTGCATTACTGCTTCCTACCCACTCAAGCCGTGACTAGGCTTTCCCATCAACTCAGAACTGTGTGGGGTTTCTCTGGGGCCCTGTGGGTGTTGTGACTACAGAAGACACACTCAAACTCATTCTTGTTTCCTGGGGAGAAAGGGTCACCTGCATTGAGAATGAAGAGATTTGACACAGGTCACAAAATAAAATGTCTTTTTTCCCAGCTAAAAAAAAAAGAGAGAGAGAGAGAAGTATATGTGTACATACACACACACACATCTGTACGCATTCTGTGTATACATATGTATATATACATACATATCTATACATATATTCTGTGAGTGTATACATATATATACAGAAAAGTTAAAAACTGCCTCTGGTATGTGTGTGCATATACACACACAGCACTGTGCAGGGCACTGGCATGGGGAGAGAAATCAACAGTGAAATGATATACAACCACTGATTTTAGGGAAGGAGAAAATATAGACAAAAAATTAATTAATACAGTAGGATTTTAGACAGGAACTAAGTGCTATAATGGAATGACTAAGAAATGAAGCCAGGGAAAATTGTTTCACAGAATAAAGTGAAACAAATGAAGAATGACCAGCCATTTTCTAGAAAGAACAAGAGAAGGAATTGTCTGCAGTGGAAACAGAGGCAAGTAGAAGCATGAAGAGCTAAACTTGTTTATAAGATGGGTGATGGTGGTGTAGATAGCACTGGAAAGGGAGTAGAGTTAGTATGATCAACAAGACCCAAATAAACACAGGAAATACTGAGAAACAGATGGAATAGCCCATCATGTGATGGAACAGAGAAAGCACATAGAGGCCAGAATTCATCTTTGGTAAACTTAATCGCTGGGAGGGCAGGTTTAGGAAGAGGCAGAGATTGAGAAGATGGCTAATGTAGAATGAAAAAACAAAAGTAATGAGCCATAGCGAGCCAGCTGTTGTTAAGTGAACCAGCTGTTCTTAAGTGCCGTCGAGTCTGTATAGGGTCACTGTGATATATCAAAGGATGGTTTCAGTAATGCGAATGACATAGAAGTCAGGCAATAGATAATCTAAATAAAGGAGGAAATAAGAAAGTAGAGCTACAGATTATATAACAGTTCAGTGTGATAATTTAAATGATCATGATTGATATTTACCTGTACTTATTTTATAATGTCCACTGATAATAAAATTATCATTCATAGACTCAAAATGTGGATTAAAATTAAAATAAACCTGCAACTATTCAATACTATAGTACTACAGTGAGTATAAAAAATTAATTTTATATTTTCTAACTGAATAAAAAGGCATTAATTCTGTGTTCTCTCCAATTGGATTAAAAAAAGAAAATACCATTAAAATTTTCATGCTGTCCTATGCCACAGAATGGGAAGTCCAGCATTGTGACTACTGGATGGGCAAAGTCCTAGGAGGCTTGATTCCCTTGCTTTTTCAACCAAGAGTAGATTTATTTCTGGTAATATATAGGGAAACCCTGAGGGCAGTAAGAATAAGTGTTTAATGATAAACTTACTCATCCTTTAATCTTGCATTAAGTTTAGGAAGACCCATGTATTCACATAGTTCTTGGAAAAATATTTTGACAAAAATTCTACTGGATGATGTAGTGGTTTCTTCACTCAGCTTTATACATTCAAGAACCTGAAAATTAGAAAAAAAAAAAAAAGTGATAATTTATCATTTTATTTTGGTTTTCAAAAGGGAGGATAAAGTAACATTCATAACTTTAAGTGTCTCTTAAAATTATGAATTAGCCTCATCTTCAGAGTACCTGTGAATAGCTTTCCTTACCCTGATATGTTATTATTCCTTGGCAAAATATAAGACTTCTCTAAACTCAATTTCAAATGATCACACCAAGATGCTACAGAAACAGTTTATCCTTTCGTATGAATAATGTGCTTCCAAGAGCAGGGAGGATTTTGTGTCTTCAGCATGTAATACAACAAAAAGAAGCACATAACATGAAGCATATAATGTTAGTTACTAAATCTCATTCATCAAAAGGTGGTGTGTACGGCATTTGGGGCAAAATGACTTTTATATAATTTTGTATGTTGTTGTTAAGCGCTGTTGAGTTGGTTCCAACTCATAGTAACCCTGTATAGGGTTTCTGGGGACTGACTGGTGGGTTTGAACCACTGCGCTTGTGATTAGCAGTCCAGTATTCAATCTACAGTGCCATACCAGGACTCCATAGTTTTATTAAACCACAAATTATATACAATAAAGGCAAAGAAAGAAAGAGTAATAGTTTGTTCTGAATGTTAAGAATAGGACTCAAAACCTAAAGTCCATGGAGAGATGTTTAAGGGCAAATAAAAATAAAAACAGCTTCCAGTTTTCATTGTTTTTGTCTTCCAGGAACCCATCTGCCAGTCAATTGCTAAAAACTTGAATTTCATTTGCCCAAAGGAAAAATAAGCCAGAAGTGAATATAATTAGGCTCCTAGGATAGCTTACAAATGCCTATCTGTAATTAATGTAGCTGGGTACACTTACTTAGAGTGCTAAAAACTTATCAACATTTTACAGCTCATTGTCTAGTTCTACCATTAGATTATGGTATTCTACAATGTGATCCTCTTCTATCTTAATTGTCTTCCTGAATGTAATTTCTTTCTTTTTAAAACTTCTTTAGCAACTTTATGCTTCTAGTAACTTGACACTTTTTATTTTGTAGTTTGTTATTCTTGGGTATGTCTTGCTTCTTCTCTTACATAGTAACCTCACTGAAAGCATGGTACATGGTTGGTAGCTCCATACCTAGTGGCTGAATGAATAGTTGTGCAATAATGACAGCTTCATACATGTATTTCAAATTCCAAAACAGTAATATTGTCCATTAAGAATATATCAACATATAGACTGAACTTCAATAATACATCCTACTAGAACAATCACTTCTCTGCTGTCCTAGGTTGAGGAATCATGCTCATTACTCCCTCAGCAAACATGAGCAGTAGCTCAAATTAGCACGCACCACCAAGCAGTGCAAGTAGACATGAGAGTGAGCATGCACTTGGAGACGATTAGAATCTACAACACTTATCCTGAAAAAGCTCCTAACCATCTATTAAAAAGCACTGTGATGTTTGAACTGTTAATACAGTCCAGGATGGTATTTCTAACACTCATACATGTGTTGTTGTTATTCAGTGCCATCGAGTTGATTCCAACCCATAGTGACCCTGTATAGGGTTTCCAAGAAGCCTGAACCACCGACCTTGCAATTCAAACAACTTTGCAGTCTGTAGCATTAGCCCACAGCACCACACCAAGACTCCATGTATATACATGTATGTGTATATATACACGTATATTCAACTTTTTGAGCCATTTTATATAACAAATAAAAGTTAGCTATACTTTGCATTTTTAAGCACATTTCCTAAATAGAAGAAATGTGGCTATATTATACTGAATACGTATTTAAGAATAATAAAGGAGTAGAAAGGAAGTATACATATTGAACCATCTACTTACACTCCATGGAAGTGAATCAGTGTATAAAAGATGAGCAAACATCTTGGCAACATTTCTCAATTTGTTTGTTTCTAAACGATGAATGGTATCATACTGTTCTTTGAATATACTTTCAAAGGATTCCATGTATTCTTTTTTTAGCATGCAAAAACGCTAGTGAAAGAACAAAATGGATGTCAATAAGATTATCAACATATTAAATTTTCCTAAACTGAAAGAATCAGAAGTGAATAAATATTTTGTATTTATATTTTCAAAGATCAAACATCAAATCACTAAATCTTTTTGTTATATAATACAATTCTCAAAAAAGAAGGTAAGATATATAGGGTTATTTACATGGGATTTACATGTTAAAATAAAGTTATGCATGCAGCTGAAGAAACAAACCTTGTATGCTCTGCAAATATACATCTATTAAGTGGGTATCATTTATATTGAAAACAATTATTTAGCTCAGGCTTTATTTCTGCTAAAACTGTACGAGACTTCAGAAACTGCTTTGAGATAAAAAATCAAAAACAAAAAACAGCAACTGATTGTCCTTTATCTATAAAAATGTTTAAAAGTATGTACACTTTTTAAATTTACGGAATAAAGATCTGCAAAAGTTAAGGCAATGCAAAAATGTTTTCCAAGAGATAGAAATCTGGATAAGGAAGAAACAAGTTGATTTTAGCAAGGACATGCTTTTACATTAAATTAGACCACAAAGTAAAAACATTCATTCACAATGTTCAGGATAGGAGTTCTCTTAGTGCCTTTATTAAATTCTGACATGAAAAATTAGGCTAGAACTCACCCCAGCTAATAAGCCAAAAAATTTCTCATATGTTCTTTGTTGTGCACAGCAATCAAGTATCATGTTGCAGAGTTCTTTCTATTTGGGAAAAAAAAAATTGCATTAGTGATCTGAAACACAATGAACCCGAGCTATGTGATAATTTACCTACAGGACAGAGACTGAATTTTTCAACAATGTTTTTAAAAAACAACAAAATTCCAAACTTTGTGAACTTCAGTAATTAGGACAAAATAAAAATCTTGATGTTAGTTAAGCTGTTTCTTATAGGCTTCTGTCAGGCTGATAGCTTTGACAACTATTTAAACTAATTAGATTAATTTTAAAATTCTAAATTTATATAATATGAACCACTTCAAAAAACTTGGCATAAGAAACAGATAAATCAGAGACAGCAATATATTGCTTTCTAAAAGAATTCTATGCAGAATTCTTTAAATACAGGCTCACCAACACAGCATTTAACAATTCAGTTTAAATATTTCATGTAGATTTAAAAGTTTAATTATTAAGGAATAGATTTAGTAAGGAAAAAAAACCATGATTTTTTAAAGAAGAATAAATGAGCACAATTTTAATGCTAACTAATAAAGTTATGATTGATGAAGTAACAATATATTTGAAGAAATGAACAACAAATACCTCAAAAACAGCAACTAAATTTTCTAGCCTCAAAATAAATGTTATGTATATAGATCTCTCTGAAATCACCCCATAACTGCTTGCATAATAGACTGTTCAGTAAGGCTATTTAAATGATTAACACGTCAATAAAAATTTTGATAAACTGGTAAGTGCACTAAGAAAGCTCTGAACAGGAAATACCATTAACATAAATTAGACATTCAGAATTAACAAGTATTAATCCTACTTAGGACTTCTGGTGTGGCACTGTCGGTTAATGTGATAAACTACAACATCAGTTTGGGCCATTAAGGCCGGCAGTTCCAACTCACCAGCTGCTCCTTGGAAACCCTGTACAAGGTCACTATGAGTCGGATCCCGACTCGATGGCACTTATCGACAACAAAAAATCCTACTTAATCCTGAAATAACCCCACCAAAATATGTACTATAGTTTCGGCAATTCGAGAGGTGGAGAAAGTCAGTCAGCAGTGGACAAGATAAATAAAGGGATAAACTCATTCTCCTATCACTGTTACAGAAGTATTGTTTTCTAACATAGTCTCTATCAGCTAAATTACTAAGAAAAAAAAAAAAAAAACCAAGCCTGTATAAACATGATGTGGTAGTGGTGGTGGCTATGTGCCATCGAGTTGGTTCCCACTCACAGTGATCTTGTAAAGGGTTTCCAAGGACTGGCTGGTAGATTTGAACTGCAAACCTTGCACTTCAAACAGACCTTAAGGTCCAGTGCATTATGGTGATAGTGGTGTTTGCTATGGAATTGGTGCCGACTCAATAGCAACCCTGTATAGGGTTTCTGAGGCTGTAAATCTTTACAGGAGCAGAAAGACCATCTTTCTCCTGTGGAGTGGCTGGTAGTTTCAAACTGCTGACCTTGAGTTTAACAGCCCAACTCATAACCACTAAGCTGTAGAGCATCTCAATGAACTAGCTTTTTGTTTTCAATGACAAATTGTCATTTTGTCATATGTAATAAACAACACAGGATATAACCTACAGTAAAATTTTAAACTATATATATGGCCTTGTTTTGGCTGACGATATGGACTTTTTCCACCGTCTCTTTCCACAGCTACAAGTGAGTTTGATTTTTGTGTATTACACCTGGTGAGGACCTTGAACATATCCCACCTGAATTAGAGATCATCTCAAGAAGAGATTTGATAAATTAGACACTAATTAGACTGAACCAGAAGAGTTATAATACAACACCAAGAACATTACACAGGACAAAAGCAAAAAGTAATTAACAAGAAAGAAGGAAAAGATCAAAATGAATGTCAGAAGAGATTCTAAAACTTGCTCTCGAGCATAGAGATGCTAAAACAAACGCAAGAAATAAGGACGTAAAAGAGCTAAACAGAACATTTCAAAGGGCAGATCCAGAAGACAAAGACAAATGTTAAAATGAAAGTGCAACAATCTGGAGTTAGAAAACTCAATGAGAAGAACACATTCTGCATTTCTTAAACTGAAAGAAACGAAGAAAAAATTCAAGCCTCGTCTTACAATAATTGTAGGACTTTATGGACAAAATACTGACTGATGCAGGAAACATCAAAAGAAGACATAGAGAATATAGAGACACTGTAGCAAAAAAGGTTGATATTCAACCATTTCAAGAGTTAGTGTATGATCAACAGTCAATGATATGAGAATAAACAAGATGGCAGATTGGGTGGATGTGTAGTAAAGAGCTCCGTCAACAACAACACAGAATACCCGAACAAGCAGGCTCAGAGGATATTCCCAGAACTCTGAACCACATATAAACAAATATGTAGAAGATTGGAAGGCTTACAGCTGGGGAAATTTGTGGTAGAAGCAAAAAAACTATTGCTTTCTAGTCAGGGACGCTTGGCTGCTCCAGGAGCCACCATCTTGGGTGAGACCAAGCGGGGGTAAGTATTGGAGCGACCACAGATGCCAGGTAGAACTGCTGAGATAAAGGTGTGGACATTCTTTTCTTTTGGTATCTGTTCATTGGTCCCTGGCTATCGGCACACCTCCATTCTGGTAACTATCGGGGTGCCTGAGCTAGTGGACACCCCAGCCCCACCATTGAGGGTTCTACTACGCATGTGCACAGATTGCCTCGAAATTTAAAGATACAGTTTCCAATTAAAACCAAATGGCCACAGCCGGTCCTGAACTGTTTCCAACTAGAAAAAAGGCCTGAATAGGGATTGTGGAGCAGGACAAGCAGACAAAAGATGAAATTGGCCAAAAATTATATCCTAAATTACGTCAAAACGACCAACAGTGGTATCTTGAAACTTCTCAGGAAGAAGAGTGAAAAGGGAAGTCCATTTCCTGATCACATCGACCTGGAGGCATTCAGAAAGCATAAAAAATACCAAAATACAAACCCATCTATGTATTAAGTCCACATATAACCCCTGAAGATGCCCCCCCCCAAAAAAAAGAAGCAGATGACCATATCTACACATGTCCAGAAACGAGATACAGTGACTGAGGCAAATGAACTAGAAGTAGACCTACACTCCATACTGAAAGATGGGCAGGCTTTGGAAATGCCTGAGAAGGAATTCCTAAAAATGATTATAAAA
>NW_006408577.1:855232-864233 GCF_000296735.1 Chrysochloris asiatica
CAATGGCAAAGAACAAGGCACTGGGAATTGATAGAATACAAATGGAAATGTTTCAACAAATTGATGCAGCACTGGCACTTACTCATCTATGTCAAGATATCTGGAAGACCGCTACCTGGCCAACTGACTGGAAGAGATCCATATTTGTACCCATTCAAGAGATATGACCCAACAGAATGAGGAAAATATTGAATAATACCAAGGATATAACATGCAAATAAAATCTGGCTAAAGATAATTTAAAAAGGGCTGCACCAGTACATTAACAGGGAACTACCATAGGTACGGAGTCCTGGTGTGGCGCTGTGGGTTAATGCATCAGACTGCAAAGTTGTTTGAATTGCAAGGTCGGTAGTTCAAGCTCACCAACTGCTCCTTAGGTACCCTATACAGGGTCGCTATGGGTCAGAATCAACTCAACGGCACTTAACAACAACTATAAGTACAAGCCGGATTCAGACAAGGACGTGGAATGAGGGATATCATTGTTGAGGTCAGGTCAATCTTGGCTGAAAGAAGAGAATATCAGAAAGATGTTAACCTGTGCTTCACTGACTAAGCAAAGGCTTTCAACTGTGTAGATCATGACAAACTATGGACAACATTGCAAAGAATGAGTATTCCAGAACACTTAATTGTGCTCATAAGGAACCTATAAATAGATCAAGAGGCAGTTGTTCCAACAGAACAAAGGAACACCGAATGGTGTTGTATTCTTTCATCATACTTGATTGGAAGAGAACTCAATAACTACCTGCAATATGCAGCTGATGCAACCTTGCTTGCAGAAAGCCAAGAGGACTTAAAATACTTCCTAATGAAGATCAAATGCCAGTCTTTGGTATGAGTTGAACTTCAATGTAAGAAAACAAAAATCCTCACCACTGGACCAGTAAATGAAGAAAAGACTGAAATTGTTAAAGACTTCATCTTATTTGGATTCACAATTAACACTCATGGAAGCAGCAGTCCAAAAATAAAAACAATGTATTACAGTAGGCAAATCTACTGCACAAGACCTCTATAAAGTGTTCAAGAGTAAACATGGCAATTTGAGGACTAAGGTGCACCTGACTCAAGCCATGGTACTCTCAATAGCCATATATGCATGTGTAAGTTAGACAATGAATAAGGAAAGCTACAGACGAATTGATACATTTGAGTTATGGTGTTGGAAAAGAATGTTAAAAAATACCAGGGACTGTCAGATGAACAAACAAATCTGCACTGGAAGAAGTACAGTTAGAATGCTCATTAGAAGCCAGGATGTTGGGCTTTCATACTTTGGACATAGTATCAGGAGGGTCCAGTCCCTGGAGAAGGACATAATGCTTGGATCAGAGAAAAAGAAGACCCCCAACAAGATGAATTGGCCTAGTGGCATTTGAAGTAATGGGCTGAAGCATAACAACGAATGCGAGGTTGAGTCAAGACCAGGCAGTGTTTCGTTCTGTTGTGCATAAGGTTGCTAAGAGTTGGAATCGACTCAACGCCACATAACAACCACATAAAAAACGAGATCATTGTTATGCAATGCGTAAGACTCCAGAGGAGATGCAGGGCAAAGGAGAAGAAAGGGATCCTTGAAGAGCACAGAGCAGATATATTCTAGAACTGGGCTCCCCTGCATGCATTCAATTGCTCTTAATCATTATTTAAATTTAGATTACTTATAATATTATATAATATTTATAATTTACTTGCTTATTCATACTATTGATCAACAGCCACATTGGATATTGGTAATTGTACAACATAGTGCAGCTTATCCACCTAAAATCAACATATAAAACAATCTACTCAAAATCCTATTTTCACAGCTTAGGTTTATTTTTAGATGTCATTACTGGTACGTTTTTAAGACTAGCCAAAAATTTACCATTATCAAATGTTCATATATGTTGAAATTCTGAAAAGATGCTACTTTGTTAACATTTAAACAATATATGAAATAAAACTTTTCTGAACTATGCTATATGATGTAAACATTTCTACCAATATTGTTTTAAAACAACAGCAGTTAATCAAATTTTTAAACAATAAAACATGGTAATATGCTGACAGCACTGCTAATAAAGTCAACCTTATGTGCAAAACAAATTGCTTTCTTTCCCAGACGAAACGCAATTATAAGAGCTATTCCCTGTGGAGTACAATAATTAAATATTTTAACATTTTAATTAAATTATTACAGAGATCTTAGGAGTCTTTTGAGTAACCATATGCACAAAAATAGATACACCAACATTCTTCTAAATGTTATCAATATATATTGAGGGTAGTTCTAGAACCTTTTGTATTAATATTGATAAGATTTATAATCACTTAATCATATTCTTCAAAGAGTGTAACAAAATCATATAGTAATTTTAGTTTCAATTCTTATTTTAAAGGTTAACTTACTAATTTATTTTCTTCCAACAAAAACACATGAAGTGAAATTTGAGTACAAATAGATAACTCTATTATTAATAAACCAATAAACTTCAAAAAAGAAAAGTCTTCTAAATTTCGGGGGGGGGGGGGGGGTTACCACAAAAATTTCTCAAAATTCTATAGCAGGGCATTTCACGAATGAATCCATATTCTAGTCTAGAACAAAAGGTCAGCAATTTGTTTTTTCTGTAAAGGGCTTTATATCCCCTGTAGTCTCTGCTACAGCTGCTCAACTCTGTTGCTATAATGTGAAGGTAACAAGAGAATGCAAAACCAACTAAGTGTGGATCTGTCCCAATAAACCTTTCTTTTACAAACTGCTGGGCCCTGGCCATAGCTTGTCAGTCAATGTATCAAACTTATTTAAAACCTTAAAACAAAGGATTTATACCTAATAGTAACTTTTCTCAGTCAAAAAGACTCTTAAATAGAAGTAGTAAAAACTAAAAAGCTTATTGGAGCTGATTCACTCAATTCAGCAGTTGTGCTGCGTCTGCCACATTAAATGTAGTATGTGAAAAACACCACCCAAGGCCTTCATCCAAAAATATAGATGAAAAGGGAACACTGTACGAAAGCAAAGCAACTAGGAAAAATAAAAAAAAATCTATTTACCTTTGTGTTTTCCTTGGCATTAGTGTTCTACTATAGGTGCTTCAAAAAGGTCATGGAAAGATAAATTTGTCACAAACTTTTGAAGCCCCCTTCTACTTTGAGTAGTACAGTATTCTGAATGTAAGATGAAACCCTATGGGGCTCAGGCCATCATACTTTATGCATCATGGGCTACCCAACACTTCAGAGTGCCAGACACACAAAACATGCTGAACATTTTGTTGAATAAATGGATGAATGAAACAAATCACATAGATTGTTCTACAATTAATTAGAAGAAAAAAAATACATGCTGTGATCTTCATAATTTCTATCAGAAAAAAAAATGCTTTAGTGTATAAAGGAAATGGGCCTGCTAATTCATGAAAGAGCAAATTTATTATAAACCACACTTCAGTTACTAGGCAACTACTTGGAAATTCTATGTAAAGTGTGGTGGTTCAGGGGCAGCTCCTCCTTTTAAGTCCTGTCCAAAACGCCAATTCATTTCACTGGAGTAAGCAGCATATAACACTTAGTCCAGTGAACTGAACTGGCGTTTTGGACAGGACACATCATGATACGACTCCTAATCTTGGAGTTATTTAAAAATTTTAGAAAATCTATTATTTTCAAAGTTTATATTGGATGTATTAAACACTGAGACACTGCTTCAATTCACTATGTTAACTGTCTTAAACATTTTTAAAACAAAAATATATTTTAAAAATTCTTAATAAAAAATTCAAAAGTAGTAACATACTGTTTGACTTTCAGGAAACTCCATTTTCAGCAGTTTGTGAGCACATTCTTCAAAATCTAAACTGTGGAGAAAAATGGCCAAAATAGTTAAAGCAATAGCCTGCTGCATAAACTAAAGCATTCTTTCATACACAAAAAATCCTACTTTAACAAATCTAGTCATGTTTTTACTACAATTTCATATTATTGTATCTTGAGTATATCAAAAAGCAAAGTTCTTAACTCTACAAGAACGCACACAATGAAAATACAACTGAAAGTTTACTGAGGCAAGTTAGAATAGTGTAGAAACTTCCTTAACTTCCCTTGAAGCAACATGGCAAATTAATCAGCACTATGTGCTGGACTGAAAGGTCAGCTGGAACCACAAGGTCGGTGGTTCAAGCTCACCAGTTGCTCTAAAAAAACCCTAAACAGAGTAACCGACGCTGGGATCTGGTGGTGGGGACGGCACGTGCAGAGCTGCTGTCCACAGCCGGAAGAATCTGAGGCCCCGGCGGCAAGGCCACCTCCAGTCCGGCCATCGTACCCTCGATGCCGTTGGAGCAGTGCGAAGCAGAGTGGTGGCTGGGTCCGAACCGTGGGAAGGGTAGGGTCGATGGGCCGGCTTGCCAGTGGCGGTAGATATGGCGGTGATGTATGCCTTAGAGGAAGAGAGCTTCGCCTTGTCCATCTCTTCTGCTTCTGAAGCAGAATTTGATGCTGTGGTTGGACATTTAGAGGACATTATCATGGATGGTGAGTTCCAGTCACTACAGAGAAATTTCATGGACAAGTACTACCAGGAGTTTGAAGATACAGAAGAAAATAAACTCACCTATACACCTATTTTTATCAAATATATTTCTTTGGTAGAAAAGTACATCAAAGAACAGCTGCTGGAATGGATTCCTCGATTTAACATGGCGGCTTTCACAACATTGCACACCATAAAGATGAAGTGGCTGGTGACATATTTGACATGCTGCTCACCTTTACGGAGTTTCTGGCTTTTAAAGAAATGTTTCTGGACTACCAAGCAGAAAAAGAAGGCCGGGGACTAGACTTAAGCAGTGGTTTAGTAGTGACTTCATTGTGCAAATCATATTCCACGCCAGCTTTCCAGAACAACCTGCGGCACGAGCTCCCCCCTCCAGACTGGGACCGCTGTGGACATCAACAGCCCAATAGACTGGGAGAACCTAATGTTGATAGGTGAATACATCTTGGAAAGTCTGACTTGGTTGCTTTCTTCTGCTGCTCTTCATTCGTGTTAAGTATTGATGGCTCTGAAAAGAACACTACCAGACGCCCCTAGGACCTTTCTCCTGAAACTCTCTGTATTCAGTGATCCTAAAACATCTCCCAGAGTAGACACCTCTGAAACAGGCCCACACCCAGCATCCCACCCAGGCTCCCTTTCCACAGCATCCATCACATCCCCTCTTTATCCCAGCAAGCTCTGCAGGCAGCTCCATACTCCCAGCTCTCACTTGGGTCAGTTTTCAGCCATTCAACCTCAGTGGCCCAGCTGTAAGGTCGTGTTTACAAAAAAGGGTGATATTCAAAGCAGCTGGCCATCTTGAGATTCCTGAAGTTGTCAACAAGGATTCAACTGCGAGCGGCCCTCGGACTGACAGCTGCCTGTGAGAATCACCTCCCTCCTCCCTGTCTTGTGTTTGCAGTCCCTTCAGCGCTGTGTCTTCTACCAGTTCTGATACAGCCCCACTATTTCTAAGCATTATTTTCGAAAACATTTTTATAGATGAAAACTCAGGCACAACTAGTGGATCTGATCTTGGAAAGTCCATGATGACCCACTTAGAGATCTAAGTATTATATGCTGCGTGCTTAGTTGTTAGTGCTGTGAAGGCAAAATCGCTGCCTGCATCATCTCTGTGTCCTGCTTTCCTGGGCACCAGGGGACAGATTACATTGTGCTGGAAGTAAACCCAGTGTAATGGGCCCTTTTTGTAGAGCATATCATATGTGTTTGTGCAGGTTTGTGTAAAGCCCTTTCTGATCACTAGGTTGTCTGCTGGGGTGGGGTCGACTTGTGGAAAAACGGACTCTACAAATCCTTTTTCCTGTCAAGGTCTCTCCTACCGAGATGGTGTTCCTGGCCTAGCCTCAGCCTGTGGAGGTCACAGACGGCCTTAATGGTTATCTCTGGCTCTGCTTTCGCCAATGCTTGCTGTCATATTAGTGACCAGAAAACATGTACATCACATCTCTAAAGAGAAAAAACACACAGTACTTTAACACCCGCTGTGTACCTTTGATTTTGGTTTTCAATGAATAAAAATAGAATTCTGTTTTGACTTCTCAAAAACAAAAAAAAAAAACAACCCTAAACGGGTCACTATGGGTTGGAACTGACTTAACAGCACTTAGCAACAACAACAACAACAACAATCCACTTACTTGCACCATGTGATATATAAGTGAACTCTTTTGGCTAAGAGGCTACCTCCTACTAAGTTGCATATACTGGCAGTTCTTGTTATAATTGAGTATTTAACTAAATATTAATCTAGAAAACAAGTACCGTTTCTTGGAAAGATAAAATATGAATCTCTACATTAACGATGTTGTTTCGATCCATAGTGACCCTGTATAGGGTTTCCGAGGAACAGCTGGTGAGACTGAACTACCAATCGTGTGGTTTAAAGTGACTGCAGTCCAGAGCATTAACCCACAACGCCACACCAGAACTCCACAGATGAATGCTATATGTGAACAAGTCACTTTTACAAAACTGTAGGGGAAATGTAAAACTGGAGAAGAATTCCGAATTCCGAAAACTTGGCAAGTGACTTTATTACCTAATTTCACTTTAAAAAAAATTAGCGGTGAAAATCTTAGATGATTGGTTATGGTTTATAAAAGAAAGATGACATAAAACTTCTAACAATTGATTAACACTCAAAGAAAGGGCATAGACTAGATATCAAGACTGGTGAATGAATGAATGAATGAATAAATGAATAAGGAGTCCTGGTGTGGCACTGTGGGTTAATGTGCCAGACTGCAAAGTCAGTTTGAACTGCAAGGTCGGTGGTTCAAGCTCACCAGCTGCTCCTTGGAAACCCTACACAGGGTTGCTATGGGTCGGAAATGACTCGATGGCACTTAAAAACAACAAAAACTGGATGCTTACCATATATCATATACAAAAGTCAACTGAAAATGTAACAGAGAAAATTATAAAATTCTAAGGAAAAAAGAGAAAAAAAAAAGTCTTATAAGAAAACAGTGATGCTACATTAGGAAGAAAAATTAAAAAAAAATAACTACATTTAAAACTTAGATAAAACAATAGGTAGGATGCGTTAACAATGAAGGGAAGAAAAAGCTTTAAAAATGTTCAATTTTTTTCTGTAAATATTGATATTCAGCTAAATTTTTAAAGAAATTGTATATTTATTCATCAGTCACAAATGTATATTTAACTCAGCGACAATAACTGGACAAAACACCTACAGAACATCATCCCAATGAGGAAAACTACACTCAAAGGCATTTGTGTGACATAGTCTCAGATGTAGAAACTGAATAAATGAATACTTAAGACTTCCTCAACTCAACATTTCATTAAGAAAAGGCTGTAAGTAACATTTACTTCGGGCAGTGGCTTCTTAAAATACATTACATATTTAGAGAAACTAGGAAAAGTCCCAATTGATTAGGCACCAAGCCTAGGCCAAGTTTTGCAGCTTCACATTAAAATCTCATCTTCAAAGAGCAAATGAGGAACCGACTCAACAGCACTTAACAACAACAACAATCATACTATAGGAGTCCTGGTGTGGCACTGTGGGTTAATGTACCAGACTGCAGAGCCATGTGAACTACAAGGTCAGTGGTTCAAGCTCACCATCTGCTCCTTGGAAACCCTATGCAGAGTCGCTATAGGTCAGAATCGACTCGATGGAACTTACCAACCAACAACCATACTAGAAACTAAAGGTAAAGAGAAAAGCTAAGAAATACCAAAGCACTTCCAAGCAATGCTATGCTGTTTAACAGTCCTCTACTTGAAGATGAATCTAAAGCCAAAAAATATTCAGACAGAATGAAAACAAGATGACTTTTACTTATGAATCATCACTGCTATTACATCATACTAAATGGAAATATACAAAACCTAGTAACAAAACAAAACTGAGAAAATACTTCTCATGCAGTATAAAATGTAAACACTGTACCTACTAACTCAATGGGCTGATTCTTAGCCAAAACAACAGATGCATTAAGCATTTGACATTCTCATTTATTTCTCTTTAAAACCAAATTCACAGACTTCAAAGGGAACAGGTTTTAGTTTCATGACATTGTAGTAGTTAATATAACTACTTCAAAGATTCCTCAAAACCTTTCTTTAAGTTTAATTCCTAATTTTATTTACACTCTGCATAGCAAATTAATGAGCAACATGTATTAAAATAGTATTTCTCGGCTTAGAACCAAAATTAGGAAAAATATTACACAAATAATATTAGATTAGCTCTATCATAAAATATAAGAAATCATAGAGCAAAATATATTTAATTTTGTAATCTTTTAAGTAAGTAATCAAATACATGTCCTATTTTTATTGTTGTAAGGTGCCATCGACTCGGTACCAACTCACAGCAACTCTATGCACAACAGAACGAAACACTGCCCGATCCTGGGCCAACCTCACAATCGCTGCTACCTTTGAGCCCATTGATGCCCATCCATCTCATTGCGATTCTTCCTCTTCAACCCTCGACTTTACCAAACATGATATCCTTCTCCAGGGGTGGGTCCCTTCTGACAATATGTCTGAAGTATAAGAAATGAACTACGGCCACCCTGGCTTCCATGGAGCATTCTGACTGTACTTCATCTAAATCAAATTTGTTTTTGGCAGTCCATGGTACTTTTAATGTTCTCCTCCAGCACCACAAATCAAATGCATCAATTCTTCTATGGCCGTTCTTATTCACTGTCCAATTTTCACATGCATATGAAGCTAATGAAAATGCCATGGCTTGGATCAGGCGCACCTTTGTCCTCAAACTGACATCTTTACTCTTCAACACTTTAAAGACGTTTTCTGCAGCAGATTTGCCTACAGCAACACATTGTTTGATTTCTTGACAGCTGCTTCCATGAGTGCTGATGGTCGATACAAGCAAAATGAAGTCTTTACTGACTTCCATCTTTTCTCCACTTATACGGATGCTTCTTTATTGGTCCAGAG
>NW_006408577.1:865783-867291 GCF_000296735.1 Chrysochloris asiatica
GGAATTTGCATTATGAGCAACTGATGGTCTGTTCCACAGTCTACCCTGACCTTGTTTTGGCTGAGGATATGGAGCTTTTCCAGTTTATTTCCAAAGATGTAGTGAATCTGATTTCTGTGTATTCCATCTGGTGAGGTCCATGTGTATAGTAGTTTATGCTGTTTAAAACATGTATTTGCAATGAAAAATTCACTGGTCTTGCAAAATTCTATCATGTGATCTTCAGCATCATTTCTATAACCAAGGCCATATTTTCCAACTACTGATCATTAATTACTCTTTGTTTCTAACTTTTGTATTCCAATCGTATTTGTATTCCAATGATCACTACACCCTAAAAATTTGTCCTTCTTGTTGTTGTTAAGTGCTGTTGAGTCGGTTCCGACCCATAGCGACCCTGTACAGGGTTTCCGAGGGTGTAAATCGTTACAAAATTTGTCCTAGCAGTAAATAATTGAGTGTATGAATCTATGTATGAGCTTGAGCACAGGATGAGAAACCTTGTTATTTTGTTCTCCGAGTCTCAGATTCTAAAATACAGCCCTCATGTACCTGTCTAAAAAGAGGATCTATTGAGCTATGGCATCTTACCTTGACTGAATAGCAAGATAAATTGTGCGACGAAATGACACCAGATTAATTTCTGTTTTGTCATGAATCGTCACTTTTTGTCCTGAAAAAAAAAAAAAAATTTAAACATAAGAGAATTAAGAAACTAAAAAATAACATGAAGAATAAAGACTACATTTCTCTATTGTTGTTGTTGGGTGCAGTCAAGTTGGTGCTGACTCAGTGTCCCAGTATAGAGTTTCTGAGGCTGTAAATCTTCACGGGAGCAGAAAGTCTCATCTTTCTCTCATGGAACACTAGCTGGTAGGCTTGAACCATTAACCTTGTGGCTCACAATCCAATACTTACCCTATAAAGCCACCAGCATTCTATTTCTGTTTAATATTTTTTTCTTAAAATTCCTTAGGATCTTAATTTAGCAATAATCTTTTCTACTATGTAAATGAAAAATTTATAGAATTTGAAGTAACTATTTCAAGTCTCTAGTCATTATCTTACGAGTATTTCAATAAAAGTTTTATTTATTGGAACAAATCTAGACCCAAAACAGGAAAATTTAGTTGATATTTTTTTAGTGTCATTTGCTTATTTAGAGGCCATAAAATACTGCACTCATGCTGGTGTTTAGTAAAATATTATTTCTAAGATTACAAAAAATATCTATTGATAATTTGGAATAATTTAGGGATGCAGATTCACTGTCAGAGAATACAAGATCATTGTGACAAGCTGGACAGTACCAATACAAATATTTGTATCTTATTGTCACAATTTTGTTTTGTAAAACGCATGAAAACTTTTCTTATAAATGTTTAATAGTATTCATTTGAATTGTATTTCCAAACAAAAAAATCCTAACATAAAATGTAATACATGTAAATTTTCAGTCTAGGAGCGGAGGTCCCTAGGACCATCAAGGGAGAAGAGCGGAGAGCGGG
>NW_006408577.1:867391-868638 GCF_000296735.1 Chrysochloris asiatica
TCCAACTTCTTGGATTATTTGTTCAGCATATAGATTGAATAAGTATAGTGAAAGAATACAATCATGGCTCATGACTTTCCTAATTTTAAACCATTCAATGTTCCCATGTTCTGTTCTAACAACTGCCTCTAGGTCTATGGACAGGTTCCTCATGAGCACAATTCAGTGTTTTAGAATACTCATACTTTGCAATGTTGTCCATAGCTGTCATGATCCACACAATCAAAGGCCTTTAAATAGTCAATAAAGCACAGGTAAACATCTTTCTGGTATTCTCTGCTTTCAGCTCATGCACAATTGCCACCTGTCTGCCACTGAGAGCTGGCGATGCTTATCTGACATCAGCAATGATATATATCCCTCATTCCACATCCTCTTCTGAAACTAGCTTGAACCTCTGACTGTCAATATATGGTTGTGTCATTTCTGTATTATCTTTAGTAACACTTTACTCTCATGGGATAGCAATGATATTGTCTGGTGATTTCCACATTCCATTGGGTCACCTCTCTTTGCTCTTTGGAATGGGCACAAATACAGAGCTCTTCCAGTCAGTTGGCCATTGTCTTCCAAATTTCTTGGCATAGATAAATGAGTGCCTCCAGTGCCACATCAGTTTGTTGAAAGAGTTCGATTTTTATTCCACCAATTCCCAGTACCTTGTTCTTTGCCATGAGTTCAGTGCACCTTGGACTTCTTCCTTCAGGATCATTGGCTCTTGATCATATGCTACCTGTTGAAATGGATGAACAGCTACCATTTCTTTTTGGTACACTGATTCTGTGTATTCTTTCCATCTAATTTTGATGCTTTCTCATCATTCAGTATTTTGCCCACAGAAAACTTCAATACCCCAAACCAAGGTTTGAATTTTTGCTTCAGTTCCCCCAGCAGCTTGAGAAATGCTGAGCGTGTTCATCCCTTTTGGTTTTCTAACTCCAGGTCTTTGCACATTTTGTTGTAATATTTGACTTTGTCTTCTTGAGCTGACTTTTGAAATTTTCTGTTCAGATCTTGTACATCCTCACTTCTTCCATTTGCTTTAACATCTCTACACCGGAGAGCAAGTTTCAGAGTCTCTTCTGACATTCATTTTGACCTTTTCCTTCTCTCTTATCTTCTCAATGACCTTTTGCTTTCTTCCTGTATGATGTTCTTGATGTCATCATACAACTCTTCTGGGTCTTTGGTCTTTAGTGTCTAATACATCAAACCTGTTCTTTGAATTATCTCTAAATTCAGGTGGG
>NW_006408577.1:870363-912456 GCF_000296735.1 Chrysochloris asiatica
CCTGGGGGGTACGGGGAGCAGGATTGCAGGGTATACCCTTTGGTTGGTTGATGATGCATGGAAGGGATTGTAACCATGGCAATGAGATGATATACGATAGAATGAATGTAAAATTAATGTTCTCACATGTAAACTATCACATAATTCACAATAAAACATTTAAGAAAAAAAATGTAATACAAGAATAGTTATAAGATATTTGAAATACAAGCATTAAATTAGTTTTTATAAACATTATAGAAGAGTTATTATACTCTGAGAACTAAAATACATATGACCAAAAAAAGAAACACATACTTTTAATGTTTTCAAACATGCAGCACAAATATTATCAAGGAGAATTCTGCATTTATTTTTTTTGTGAAATAATGTAATCAAAGATCAAGATGAAGAAAATCAGGCCTGCTTCTGTACATACATAGCTTTGGTCCTCCCTACTCTATTTTCCCATAATGAATAGCAAATAGTCATTCTCATCTGTTACCCTTTTGCTATAATATCTTAAATCACATGTAGCCAACACAGATGTTACCTTTTTCATGGTTTATAATATAATCAAGGTGTGCTGGCATGGTGCTGCAGGACAATCACTGGACTGCTAACCACAAACCCACCAGTTGCTCCTTAGAAACCCTACACAGGGTTGCTATGAGTCAGAACTGCCTCAATGACAATTAACAACAATATAATCAAAAGCATAAAAGGCCAAATTAAAATCAAGATGATGCTAAAAATTAATTCTATTTAATACTTTAAAAAGGAGCTGTAGTTCTCAAACTTGACAATACCAATTTTTTGAATTACAAAATTCTTTGTTTTGGAGGGCAATCTTGTAACCTGTAGCATGTTTAATAGGATCTTTTACCTACTAGATACCAGTAGTATCCACCTTCAGTTGGAAGAATCAAAGAATCCCTTTTTCTGTTGTTGTTAAGTGTCATCAAGTCAATTCCGACCCACAGCGACCCTGTATAGGCTTCTAAGGAGCAGCTGGTGAGCTTGAACCACCGACCTTACAGTTCAAATGACTCTGCAGTCTGGCTCATTAACCCACAGTGCCACACCAGGACTCCAAAGTAGCTGCCAAATGCCAGGGGAAGAGAGACATAAAATATCCCTCTGTTGAACATCAGAATTAGAGTATTTTATAATATAAAGATATACTATCAGGAGAGAACAGTCCCTGAAGAAGGATATCATGTTTGGTAAAGTGGAGGGTCAGAAAAAATTAGGAAAACCCCCAACTAGATGGATTGGTATAGTGGCAGCAGCAATTAGCTCAAATCTAGCAACAGCTGTGAGACTGGCACAGGACCGGGCAGTGTTTTGTTCTGTTGTTTATAGGGTCACTATGAGTTGGGACTGACTCAATGGTATCTAATAATAACAACAACAGCAATATTATTTGAATAAGATGAACCTTCACCTTCCTCATCTTCACCCTCTTCATCCTCTTCTTCCTCTTCCTCGTCACTACTTCCAGCATCCTGATCTGTGTTTGAGTCACTGTCTCCTTCATCAAGAATTTCTACACAAACAAAGCAAGTTTGGGGTAAAATTAGTCGGTTATACACAATCACAGAACCACAATAATAATACTTTATCATACAAAAGACGATCATCACATAGGCCTCATGTTATTTCCTCAGGGATCAGAAAGCATTACAACTGATTTAACTAGAGAGCTGCATGTCTCATTCTTCTGACAGATAAAAATGAAACAAAGAAGTGATAAGAAGAACAAAGAAAAAAGAGACACAGGCTTTCCAAAAGGGAAGAATACTGGAAAAATAAATGAGAAACAAGAATTAGCATATTGGAGTCAAAATACTATCATTTTATCATAATTAGAATCTACTATAAAAAACTGACTAAGTATAAAAAACAACAATTTAGCTTAAGAATGTACTTCAAAATACAAAGAAGAGAGGACAGATATAATTGCATGCACTTATGGTTTTCTTTTAAATAAGTAATGAGATTTTTATTTAGATGTATACCTATTAAACTGAACATTGCAATCAATCCAAAGTCTTTTCATATGTAAATAAAACTAAAGTTTAAACATCTTTTAGAATTTGGTAAGATGAGCATTTTTATTGAATGATCTCTTCTCAAAATAAATCTCACCTTTAGAAATTGATGAAAATAAGTGATATAAGCAAGGGATACAGAAGATCAGTCATATTAGTAATGAATTTTATTAGTAACGAATATAATTTTATTAGTAATAAACATAATTTTATTCATCAAATTCATGAACTAAAATTATATTTTGCACTATAGTGTAATAATTTCATAAACCTGGCCAACAGTTTACTTTTGTATTTCTATTATAATCACAGAACTTTTAATAGAAAGTTTTAGGGGTCAATTAATTTGGAGGAAAAAACTCTGATTTCTTTCACGTTAACCTAAGCAGCATAAATCAGATGCCACACAAAATATTTAATGTTAGAAAAAACTTGATTCCATGATGAACAGATTATTGTACAAAAAGACAGACTTGTCTTTCAGCTTTTATCTGATAACATACATCTATCTCTTCAAGGCTATTTCTAACAAATGGGACTTCAAGAAGCAATGTGTAATGTCTAATTTATCAGTATACATATAGCTTAGACTTTTAAAAGAGGAAGCTATTTAGTATTCACTAGTAGGAAGAAAGGCACCCCTGCTGTTTTCCCAAATGCTCTCAGACCCAAAACACAAGTACACCTGAGTCACTCTAAGGTGCTAATTACCAAAGCTGTGTCACTTCCTGCTGCGGCCATATTTTTATGCCTGCTTTAGAAAAACATTTTATGAAAGAATGAAGGTCAAAGGAATTTTCTAATCATTTACATCATCCTCTCATCTTTCCACTTTAGAATCTACTTATTGGAATCACTGATAAAATGGCAATTGGATTTTATTAACTGACTGAATAAAGAGGTGGTTTTCAAGTATGGTCTATGAACTCCTGAGGTGAGGTGAGGTGATCTCTATTTTCATAATACCAAGGCATTACTGACAGTTTCACGGTGCTGACAGTTACAATAGTGGCTACAATTACTGCAACTCTAGCACCAAACTACACTCAGAGTCATCGCAGTTTTTACTGCCTCAGTCTTAACAGTCTTACAGAAAATGGCTAGCTTCATTTAAAAATGTCCCTGGTGAAGAAGTAAAACCTTATTAATTTTATTTAGTTGAGGCCGTTGAGACTGCCTTCTGAGTGATACAATATGAAGTTCATATATAGCACTTCGGTTAAATGTGATTAGATATATGATGGCAATAGTCATTTTAAGGATAAGCATTTGTGTGATGAATTAGCTGTATTCTAAATTTTTACTTGAAAGACAGACTAACAAACTGGTAAGTATTTTGCAGCATTTTCTCAAATATAAACTAACTGAGCCTGTCACTTCTAGAAAACAACTAGCAGTATTTGCTACCTTGATAAAACTAAAGTTCTCAAGAGAAAATCGTAGTTTTTGAAAAACTTATATTCATCAATGGTAGCTTGATAGTTTCTCAATATTTAAGATGTCTCTGAGGAGACTTAATCAAAGACTTAACAAATACATTTTGTGACTGCCTAATGACATGCCAACATTTAGAAGGTACATATTACCTCAATGAATCAGTTATTTCCAAATGACCAATGTAACATGTTACAGAATCATACATGGATAAAAGATCTATTCCAGGAGACAGACCAAAAAATTTCATGCAACAGAATATGAAAAGTTTACTGATAGTGTTTCAGATTCCAATAGAATTATTCCTTAAGAAACTATCATTTGTTGGCTACTGCTATCGTATCCACAGAGGATTGTTACCAAGACCACCCTTCCCTCTCTGTATATACCAAAATCTGTAGATGTCCAAGTCTCTTTATAAAATGGTGGGTGTACTATTTGCATATAATCTATGTACAACCTCCACGATACTTTAAATCACCTCTAGACTACTTATCATAACTGTTGTAGTTGTTATGTGCTGTGGAGTCGGTTCCGACTCATAGCGACCCTGTACAGGGTTTCTGAGGCTGTAATCTTTACGGGAGCAGAAAGCCTCATCTTTCTTCCACAGAACAGCTGGTAGTTTTGAACTGCCGACCACTGAGATTAGCAGCCAGATTCGTAACAATGTAAAGCTATAGCATTTCAGACTTCCTCTCAGTCTTTTATTTTTTAGGAGACTTCTCCCCACCACCAAGAAGATGTACATAACACAAGCAGTGAATGAATAAGACAGAAGTTGAAAAATGTTCAGACAAGTGCTAGAGAACGACTAAGGATACAAGAAGTGGCAGGAGCTTACAGCAGAGTGTGACTGTTGTTGTTGTGTGACTACACACCTCTTTATTCATGTGAATTCAGCAGCGCTCTCAGCATGTGGCAAACTCAAATTTTACTTTCTGGAATCCAACCCTCAATCCGTAAGTATTTTCAGTCCACAGTGGGTATAATCTGAGTATACAGAACTGGAGTATATGAGGGCCAACTGTACATAATTACCTGAAAGAGCTATTAAAATACTCCTACTCCTCCCTTTTCCAACCACCTATCTGTATAATGCTAAATTCTTTCAAACACTGCAATCAAAACTACTATTTATATACATATATCTATAGAGATATAGAGACTATAGAAAAAGAGGTCAGTAAGAAAACAAGCCAAAAGAGTTCTCAATGTTTGGAAACTAAATTATGACAAAAAAGGAACATGGTCAGTTGCAGTGAAATATGCCCTAGGAAATTAGCAAATCTGTAGGATGATACAGGTAGAAATGAAGACCTTCTTACACTTTTACTTTCAAAGCCAACAGTCCACTCCTAAGCACAACTGAAGTATAGAGTCCAGGCAATAAGTAAAATTCTCAGGTATAATCATAACTCAAGGGAAACATATCAATAATATTACTATAACAAGAGCCCTGAATATTAGATTGCCAAAGAAAAACGACACAAATGTGAAAATAATAATAGCCATCACTGTCTAAACATTAAATCTGGTAATACAAAGAACTTCCTTGTAAAAAGCAAGTACCTTGGCTCCTGGTCACTTGGCTAGTAATGGCAAAGATAAACTACAAGTCAAAGTCTAACCAAAGTTAGTGCTTACCAAATATTAATGATGTACAAATGATAAACAATAGATACCAATTTATTATTAGACACCAATAGGATATCTAGCACTGTAACTAACGTTATTAAAAGAAAAGAGAAATAGTTACTATCATGTTTCTAAGAAATAATAAAGCAGAGCATTTAATTGAATATGAAAGTCCGTGGCAAAGACCGTCAGTGGCAGAGAAGTTAATAACAGGCTAGAGTAAAGTATGAATGTTTCTTAAGAAGAGTGAGACTTGAAGGTTGCAGATCATTTAAATTCAAGTGGAAAGAGACAGTAAGATAAACTATTCAGAAAGATGTAACACCATGGGTGAGCATTAGAAAGTAAAACAATGCACAGGAAGCAGTGAAGAGAAAAAGTTTTTTCCTGTGGGGATCAATGATCTATACAAATTTCCTTTCAATCAGTGTTCATGTAGCTATTTAAACTGCTTCAATTTATGTAAAATAATTAAAGCATTCCACATACCCTTTTTAATGGTCTTGTATTTCTCTTCATTCTCCATAAAATTAGGATCCATCTTGAAGACATCTTAAAAAATAGAGAAAACGTTAAGTCTATTTTCTACTTTTACATTTGTTGGTACCCCACTCCCCCAGCCCTGTTCCAGGACTGACTGAGAACATCTTCTGGGTTATAGTCGTCCTCCAGAGGAAGCATATGGGTAAACTGATCATCCTCTTCCACTAGGTCAAGTCCTTCTAGGATAACAGGGTGATCCTTGAATCCATCCTTCCGTACTGCAAACATTACTTCAATCATATACTGAACTCTTTTGTCAATTTCAGACTCATGGAGAATGTTCCGAAGGCGTTCAAATATAGCTAAAGTTAAACAGAAATAAAAAATTTAAAAAGTAGTAAATATAATAATATGCAAATAAAAGTTCAATATCAAAGCGAGGAATACACTTACCATTAATACCTCTTGGTGATACTTCTGTTAATTTGAGACCACATTCCTTGAGAAAACCAATAGCTACTTCCACACTATCATCTGTAGGTCTTTCCAGGAGCAAAGTGAGCATCTCTAAACATAAAACTTCATGTGCCTTGAGTAAAATGCAGTCATGTGAAAGTGAGAAAATACTTTTAGACATATTCATTTAACATTGACAATAATCTTTAAATGTAGTAAATCTATACATGCAATACTACTGCATAAATGATGATCAAAGATTATGTACATAAGCAATATTCCAAATATGGAATATAATTTTTCTTTTACTTTCATTATCCATCTGTTAGCGATTTCTAGGTGATGATTCCAAAATCTTAATTTGCTGTATGAGATCAAATAATTTAACTTGTCCTCAGAAGAAACAGTCTTATATGTCCTATACAGGAAATGCCAGTTAACTTTAAAATATAATTTAAAAACTTATGTAACAGTTTTTGATTAGATTATTTTCCCCTAAAGTCTTCTCGTGTAGTTGCAAGATTCAAGTGTATAGAATACCAGGTATTTATCAGTTTAGATTGAATGGGAAAGGAAAAATTCAGAAAAAGATGCTGGGAATGGCTGTATAACTTGAAGAATATAATCAATGTCCTTGCACTGATTATATGAAGAAATTATACATGCAGTATTGCTGTTGCTGTTAAGTGCTGTGGAGTCAGTTCCGACTCATTGCAACCCTGTACAGGGTAACTGAAGAGTGGCTGGTGAGCTTGAACAGTTGACCTTAAGGCTCAAACCAATCTTGCAGTCATGCATTAACCCGCAGTACTACACCAGGACTCCACATGCAGTATTATAATATACACGCATGCTAATTATTCAACTGGTGTATTCTCAACAACAAAAAAAGGTAAAGTTATAAAAAAGCAAAACACATTGCATTCTTTGAAAGAATTACTTTGTGAGCAAATAATCATGTGCCATATTAAGAGTTTAGATCAATTTGATACAGTACCTAAAAGTGTTCTGGTTCCTCTTAATATATAAGAATATTAAATGCATTTATTACAGTTGGAATGAAAATAACTTTCAAGATGGTGGTGGTGGCTGTGTGTCAATGAGCTGGTTCTGACTCACAGCAACCCTGTATAGGGTTTCCAAGGCTGTAATCAGTACAGGTGCAGAAAGCCTCATCTTTCTCCCAAGTAGAAGCTGGTGGATTCAAACTGCTGGCCTTAAGATTAGCAGTCCAAAACTGAACCAACTAAGCTACCAGGGTTCCTTACCATCCATACTTACCTCAAAAACAAACAAACAAAAAAGCCAAAACAAACTCAAAAAGAGACATGTTACTGAAGTGGCACTGAACCTGGTCTAATGCCACTGAGTATATAGGACTAAGTGTTGAAGGTAACTACTTACCACATTTTGGTTAATAAGATGGGCCACAAATTTTGAAGCAGTCAGACAAAGTTGCTAAAAGTCAAGACAGAGAGAGTTAATCTATAAACTAAAACCAATTTTTACTACCTATAGAACCTGTAGCCTACTAGCATGTTCTATTTGAAATATGTAATGCATAGAGCTAATTTCTATGAAAGTTATAAGATAAAAACTACTACTCAGGAAAGTGTGCCATTTCTGGCTAAACAGTTAAAATTCTACAGTTAGAGACATCACATCTTGTGACTGTGTATATTCAGTAAACAACCCAAGGAAGTTCTTATTAAGTATGTAGTTTTAAAAGAAACTTTCTTCTGTAGAATTCAACATTGCTTACTATTATTAATACTGTTTTGTCAGTCTGTCCCTTCACAATAGTCTACACAAGCCCATTATATACCTTATCATTTCTTCGATAGCCTTTTCGAAAATTAAGAATTAACCTCTTGAGGATTAATTCTCCAATTTGTGGAAATTTGGAGTTGATTATTGCCACCAGTGCTGCATAAACATGAGTGAAGATTGGAGAAGCACTTTGTGCCTGCAGAACAGATCTGGAAAGCAGTCCTCTGTTTGTAAAAGGGAAAAAATGAGACAAAACAATGACCGAGTTAATTAGAAGAAAAAAGTAAACTCATTTAAAATGGCAGCAATATTACCAAAAATAAAAAGCCCACTGCCATCAAGTCAATTCCAGCTCACAGCAACCCTATGTAAAATTTCTTGGACTATAAGCCACCAGGAGCAGGTAGTCTCATTGAATTTCTCCTACAGAATGGCTGGTGGACTAGAATAACTGACCTTACTTACAGAGCTGCTCTGTAAATAACCACCAATGCTACATCAGAACTTAACTGTTACTACTTTATGGAGGGGAAATGTTTGTGTCTTACTAATAAACAAATAAACAAACGCTGTTTTTGAGGAAACAACCTGTGCATTTGTAAAACAGATGAAAAGACAGTAAAGGAACTGCAAGAGGGATGTTAAAACAATGAAAAAAATTAGCATCCTGTATCTAACTCATTTGGAAGTGTTCTTATCTGCTACATGCACTTAATAAGGAAGGGAAGAGATACAAAGTAGACTAACTGATGAGTTATCTTTAAAGTGAAATAACAAATACTTAATGGATACAAGATCTCAAACGAGATGGACTGGCACAGTGGCAGCAGCAATAGGTTAAAGCATAGCAACAATTGTGAGGACGGTTCAGGACCGGGCAGTGGTTTGTCCTACTGTGTACAGAGTTACTGAGTAGGCAGCTTGATGGCACCTAACAAGATGCAAGAACAACCGCTTTAGTTACCAGGTTTACGTATGATAACTGAGAGGTTGCCAGTTCAAATCCACTGCCGCTCCCCAGGAGAAAGAACAGGCTTTCTGTTCCCATAGAGAATGAGTATGGTAAGAGGATAATACAGCCTTTTCCTGATTTTGAACCATTCAGTATCCCCTTGTTCTGTTTGAACAAGTGCCTCTATGTATTTTTATCTGAGGGATAATAAAATTGTTCTCTAATCTAAGTTTGACAGTTAACAACTGGAGGCAACTTTATGTTAATATAATTTTTCCTCTAGTCTTGGTTTATCATCATTAAGTACTTTTCATGAATCGTGGATTTATCAAACTTTTTAACGGAATTATGAAAAGCACCTAAGTTGGGAATATTTTTTTTTTTTTAAGTTTAGTCTGCTCTGCTCTAATTTTAACTTAAATTTTATGAACTCTTTTTATAATTACCAATGTTCAATTACAAGACATTGAATTTTTTGAAAATCTAAAATATATCCCTAAAGATATTTAATTGGTTAATAAGAATTGCTGCTGTTGTGGTTAATTACCATCAAGTTGCTTGTGCCTCAAAGCCTGTACAGGGTTCCCCAGGGACAGCTGGTGGGTTGGAACTGCCGACCTTGTAATTCAAACGGACATTGCATTCCAGAGCTTATCCTATAGTGCCACATCAGGACTCTGATTTGTAAGAATAACACCATACTTATTGGCAAATTTTAGGTATGCCAACTCAGTGTAAAGAATTTCCCAAACTTCACGCCAAAGAACACTATTTCAGAGAACCAGTTAAATGGTTAAATCAGTTTTGAATTTTAAAAATTTGTGGAAAAATAAAATTAGAAGATACTGAAATTTTCCCACGAACTTTCTGAAACCCCCTGTAATGGCCTGTAAAAAGCTCATCATGATGCTAGGACATGAAAATGCCTGACATGTCCAGCAACCAACAAATCAGTTAAATTGTATTTCAGAGCTTCCAAAATTTTTTTTCCCTTAAATCAAAGATATTAACAGACACTGAAATGCTTGCTTTCAGTTAGTATACATACTTGCTGAATTAAAATAAAAGTGCTTTCATCTATAGAAAAGAGGTATAAAAAGGCCCATTTCTAATACTCATTACAGGCAGGCCTACATTTCAGAACCATTTTGGAAAATATCACGCATCCTATTCTTGGTGATTTTCAAGGCTAGAAACTCACCATTGCCTCTGGTTGCCTGTTCTGTTTTTATCAACCTTATAGTCACAATTTATGCTGAAGCAGGGGCCTAGAAGACTGATGTATCCAAGGTCATAAAGTCTAGGTTAACAGAATCAGAATATAAATCCATACTTTATAATATGTAATCCTTGGCAACACAAGTATATTTCATGAGAAAGGAACCTCTCCCACAAATACACTACCCTCTTCTTGGAAGCAGAGCTATTAGGGAACTAAGATCAATGATGTACGTTGGTTCAATTATGGCACTGAGGTTTGTAAATTATAACACCTTACACAAATCATGGGAACTCTATCCTTAAGGAAAGTGACTGATTCTTGGTCCATTTTTTTATAACCTTCCGCTCCAACCCCACCCAGCATGTTATACCTTACCTTATAGCCCTAATCAATGTTTTCTGAGATAATGAGTCAGGGTAATGTGAAATGACATGGAAAAAGAACTTTTATTTAGTTTATTTATGCAAAATAAAATAATAAATTGTTGTTGTTAAGTGCTGTCGAGTTCACGTACCAAAAAAAGAAAGAAGAAAAAAACATTTGCCATGCAATCAATTACAGCCTGCTAAGACAGAGTGGAACTGACTCACAGTGCTTACAAGGTTGGAATCTTTTATAGGACCAGACTGCCACAACTTCTTTCCTCAAACTGGCTGGTGGGTTCAAACCTCCAACCTTTAGCTTAGCAGCTGAGCACTTAACCATTATTCACCATGGCTCGAAATAGTATACACACTAGTTTTCCTTCTTAAAATCACAAATTGGTAAAAAATCACAAAAGAAATGTTAAGACATTACCATCTGCTTTTCTTCAACTTAATGATGATAATTTTTTCTCTCACATTCTCATTTACTTTCATTAAGAAGTTCAACTGGTTTGAGGTAGTTCTCACTCATTCCCTGTTTGTATTTCAGTGTGGAGTTGTATGATAAGCACTGGACTGCTAACCGAGAGGTCAGCAGTTCGAACTCACAAGTCATCATTGGAAGACATATAGAGGAATACTGGGAGTTATAACAGACTTGATGGGACTAACAACATTTTTATTATCAATTATCCCTTACAGACTTCGTTCACTTGAAACATTCAGTAAATGTCTGTACAAAATTTATTATATGACACCAATACTTGAAAAGCAAAAGCTCCAAACAATTTCAGGAATGATGTGCAAGTTATATGTCAGTAGCTAATTTTTCTAAGAACTGTATTTTTAAAAAGGATTAACTTTGAAATGAAGTAGCACATTAAATCAATGATTATTGTTCATATAGACAGCATGTTTCTTTGAACCAATATTATGAAATACTGCAAATGAAATCGCTGATGCTTACCTTCCCCTAACTATATTTTCTTGAAGAAGTTCATGAATAATAATCCGTATATTAGAAATATTAACTTTGTTGATAAGACCATTGATGGACTTCTTCAGTGCTTCCCAACTCATCCTCTGGTATGCTAAGCTTTAAAAACATAAAATAAAAAATTAATGACTTAACAGTACATAAAACATAGGTGTGTGTGTAGGGCACAGATTACCCTTCTCAGGTGTTCACCTGCATATGTTAAATGCTATGATTTACAAAGATACTGATGTTAAAAGGAAATAATAATGAAAACTAAAAAGAAATGCAGTATTTGACTTACATCAGAACTGACTTACGATGGAGTTGTGGGAATGAAATCCAATCTTAAAGAGGGGACTACCTACATTTAGTACTATCAACATGCCTGTTTTTATCTGTAATCTGTTCTTGTAGCATCCTGAGTTTTGCAGGAGGAATGTAAGCACCACCAGTACGAGTGAGGAGGGGATCCAGTTCATCTTTCTTCTTCTTTGCAGTATGTTCATCCTGAGCAGAGGAACTCCGGGTTAGGGATGGCTCTGGGCTTCTTCTCCCAGGCGATGGAGATTTCCAGGACCTTTTCCGATCCATCTCTCTTTCTCTGCGTTTTTCTCGGTGGTCCCTACTTCTGTAATGTAAATTTTGGGTTTTTTAATACGGAGCATAGGCAATATAAATACATTCTTGAAATGAACTAGACAAGGAATGAGAGCACAGTGGGTCTACAAATTCAGACTAGGAAAAGTGGCTTGGAATGATGAGGAAGTGCTTCACAGACAAAACAGAACTTAAACAGTCCTAATATGTTTTATAAGGAGCCCTGAGGGCGCAGTAGTTAAGTGTTCAGCTGCTAACCAAAAGGTCAGTGGCTGGAATCCACCAATCACACAGCAAGAGAAAGAGGTAGCAGTTGGCTTCCTTAAAGATTACAGCCTTGGAGATCCTATGGGGCAGTTCTTCTCTAGTCTTTATAGTTGCCATGAGTCAGAATTGACTTGATGGCAATGAGTTTGGGTTGAAGGTTTCACAGGATTCAGGTTGAGGGCAAGTAGGAGAGAGAAGAGCATTTTGCAATGAACAGAAGAACTAACTAGTGAAAAAAAAGCAGTACTGAGACCAGAATGAGTAGTTGTTGGGTACTACATTAAGTCGATTCCAACTCAGTGACCCAACTGGATTTTCTAGGCTGTACAAGGGGATACTGAAAACCTCATGGAAAAATGGAGTTGAAAGAGAATTGCATTTTCCTAGAAAATTTGTGAAGCCCCCTTGTTATCTTTACAAAAGCAGATTTCTAGGTATTTCTCCCATGGAGCCATCACTGAGTAGTTTCATATCACCTATCTTTAGATCAGCAGGTCAGCTTTCAACCATTTGTGCTACCAGGGCTCCTTGTCGTTATGTGCCATCGAGTCGGTTCCGACCCATAGCGACCCTGTATAGGGTTTCCGAGGGTGTTCCTTACAACGAGTAAAATAATCAGGAAACCAAAAAGAAACGTACATTATGGTAGCTGTAAAAATGAGTTGGTATCTGACTTTGAAATCTGAAGACAAACAGGAGATTTAAAGGTGGTTTTTTTGGACTGGAGGTTACTGTCATTCAAAGTTTCTAAGCAGGAGACTGACATTAAAATACCATTTTAAAAGGACAATTGACCTGTGGTGTATATAAAAAAAGTTGAATAAAGGAGAAACCAGAATTTATCTCTAATAAAAAACTTTTCTACAACCTGTTAGTCTGTCAAACGAGGTAGCTTACATGTTGCTAAGATGCTAAAGGTATACCCTATATTCTAAATATAGCAGGGCCACCAATGATCGACAGGTTTCAGCAGAGCCTCCAGACTAAGACTAGGAAGTAGGCTCAGGCTATCTGCTTCAGAAAATTAGTCAATAAAAATCCTGTGGCTCACAACAAAATGCTGTCTGATAGAGGTGCTGGCAGGTGAGGCACCAATTTTGGTGGTGGTGGTGGTGGTGGTGTGCCTCCAAGTAGGTTCTGACTCATAGCAACCATATAGTGTTTCTGAAGCTGTAAATCTTTATAGGCTTATCTGTTGTTTACCTTAATACTTTTAAACTGGGAATAATAGTATCTACTTTTTCCTGTTGCATGCTGTCGAGTCTGAAGCCCCAACCTTACAGTTAGCAGCTCAGTAAATAGCCTACAGAACCAACCAAGAGTATTTAAGAAAATGTCCAAAATACGCAGCACAAGAAGAATATGCACAGGCATCTAATTATTGATGGTATCAGTTGTTCTTATTAAGGTAAACAACAGATAAGCCCAGTTTTGCAGGTTATTTAAAAAATTTAGGATTCTCAAAACAGAAAGTTACAAAATGACAATTTTGTTTAAAGATATCAAAAAAAAAAAACATGCAGAGCTCTAAACTGCAGAGGAACTTACTTAAGCTTCTAGAGGAAGTGTGGTCTGAGGAGCCAGGAGGTAAGTAAAATATGAGACATCAAAGAGAATATAGAACTTGGAGAACAAATAGAACATGGGAGACAAGTTGATGAAATTAGACAATAGGTAAAGACAAACAGGAAACTCGGGAGGAAGCTCATCTCATGAAGCTGACAGAGTTTTAAGATATCTTTAGGAATAAGGGATATGGTTATTAGAGACGTAAATAGAAGTTGGGAAACAGATCATATAGTTCCTTATGAAATACCAAAATACTAGAATTTGTAAGCATCACCAGATTTATTAAAACATACCGTTTTTAACCACTTTGTACAACAGTGGGAAATTTGAATTCTTTCATTATTTTCAATATACAATTCGATATGCCACTGGTTTACGTCTCTTCACTATTCAATTTGATGTGTGTAAGACAATAATATTAGAAACTTATTTCTTAGGTCCCAATGTGGTATGAAAAGTCTGTGCCCAATTACTAACTGACTCCACCTAGCACTTCAATGGAGAAAAGGCCTGGGGATTTGCTTCCTAAGATCTTTACCTGGTGTTAGTTGTTGAGTCAATTGTGACTCACGGTAACCACAACTGCTCCATAAGGTTTTCAAGGCTGTGAGCTTTTGGACCACCACTGGCTTGTGAGTTCCTGTGATGGTGGAAGCTATGTCACTGGTATTATAAATACCAGCAGGGTCAGCCATGGTGGACAAGTTTCTGCAGAACTTCCAGACAAAAACAGACTAGAAAGGAGAGCAAGTAACTTTAGCTGTAAACTAAATAGAACAGTATCTACTAAACATATTTACTGAGTTAGTCCACTTGAAGTCCTTATCACATAGCCTGACACCTAAGAACTTCCAGTAAAATCTACCTGCTATTTTTATTTATTTTTGTTACTATAAATCATAAGGAAAATATAAACATATATAATTTTGCTGTTGTTTAAGATTTCAATACTAACCGTGATTCCATGCCACTGTCATAAGAGCGCCCTCTTCTTGAACGTTCATAGTCTGACCTGCTGTAATCAGAATTCTCTCTCTCCCGAGGGGATCTCTCTTGGTCTGCATATCTAACACAAAATAGGAAAACCAAAATAATAAGTTGGAAACAACTGTGTTTTATATATTTAAGAAAAGTCAGACACTGGTAAAGCTAAACCAACCATATGATTGAATACTTCAAGTTAAACTGTTTATAACTGTTTTAACAGTTCATTGTGCTGACACTCACTCACATTCATTAGTACAGAAACTTCCACCTTGCACACAATGAAGCAACAATGCCTGGAATTCACTTTACTAAACTCATTCATCCTGATTCATAGTCTCCCTAATAAAAGTTACATACAGGACTTCAAAGAAGTTCATGGAAAAATTCCATTATATTTTTATTCCTTTTTCCACAAACTTTTTGAACCCTCTTCACCTTCCAGTATATCATATGTAGTTAGTATGATAAAGGCTGTCCTATAAATGACTTCTGTTTAGATTGTTGTTGTTATGTGCCGTGGATTTGGTTCCAACTCATAGCAACCCTGTGCAGGGCTTCTGAGGCTGTAAATCTTTATGGGAGCAGAAAACCTCATCTTTCTCCTGTGGAACAGCTGGTGGTATGGAACTACTGACTGTGACATTAGCAACCTGATCTGTACCCACTTTTAAATAAGATCAAAGTCATTGGTTGCCTCCATAAGTACAAGCTTAATTCCATCCATCCCAAGAGACTAATTTCATCAACTGCTATTTGTCAAACAGCAGTGAGAATGGATTGAAACTATTAGCATACAAAGATATCATAACATCTATTATTTAAATCTTACAAATCAATATAATCAGAGATTAAGGAAAGTTAAATATGTACATATAATATATGATGATGATGTTGTTGTTAAGAGCCATTGGGTCGGTTCCGACCCATAGTGACCCCGTAAAGGGTTTCCGAGGCTATAAATCTTTACAGGAGCAGAAAGCCTCATCTTTCTCCCGCAGAACTGCTGGTAGTATTGAACTGCTGCCCAACTCGTAACCACTACGCTACCAGAGCTCCTTATAATATATCATAGATACGCATAAAAACATAAATCAATAAGTTAATTTAACTTGAGTGCCACTGGGTCAGTTCCAACCCATAGCAACCCTGTATATGACTTCTGAGGAGCAGCTGGTAAGCATGAACCACCCACCAATCTTACAGTTCAAAGTGACTTTCCAGTCCAGTTCATTAACTTGCAGTACCACACCAGGATACACACATACCACATATGCATATATACATGTGAGTGTATAAATTAATTATAGATATATACACATATGTGCAAGGATGTACGTTTTTAGTATAGTGAAATGACTGGTGAAAGGTAGTATCAAACCATGGCAATCACCATGAGACCTAAATAAAGCAAAGGAATGCAGCAAAGTGGAATAAATACATCAGAAATAAGGAAGCAATTAGAAAACTAGAAATGAATTTAGAGAATGATTTCCTCCTTGATTTTTACTGATCATAGTTTACTGACCCAGCTAAAGTCCTGATGAATGCATGATACATATTAACAGTAGCATTTTAGGATCTTTGATATGAATACAACTATGGTAAAATTATATAATGTACATAAAATATTTCATAAATATGGAACTATATAAATGTAAATTTATTAGTAACAGCAGAGGCAGCAATTCAAATAATGTAATTTCAACTCAGCTTTCTACTGTATCAACTTTACTTAGAGAATACTATCACCTAAAATATAAAATATTATAAAAAAAAACACAGAGTTATTTACTACACACTCCTAGAATAGTAATTCAAAACCAATTCCTCCTCCTATACTTAGATGCTATTGGATTGGTTCTGACTCATAGCAACCCCATGAGCAACAGAATGAAGCACTGCCTGCCTGGTCCTATACCATACTCACAACTGCTGCTTTTTGAGTGCATGGTTGTTGTTGTTAAGTGCCATCAAGTCAGTTCCGACCCACAACAACCCTGGATAGGGTTTCCAAGGAACAGCTGGTGAGCCTGAACTGCTGACCTTGTGGTTCAAATCAACTTTGCAGTCCAGCATGTTAGTTGCAACCAAATAAAATTCTTCCTAAAGCATACTGGTGTGACAATGTAGGATAAGCACTGGACTGCTAACTGCAAGGTGGGTAGTTCAAACCCACCAGCTGCTCTCAGAAACCCCATACAGGATCACTGAGTTAGAACCGACTTGATGGTTCTTAATAGCAAAGCTCATCAAAGCAATACTGGTTATAGAACTGTAAAAGAGAAGTTGTTCATCCTATAATTAGGGACCTGAGAGATGAGTTACTACTTAAATGTAATAAAAAAGCTTTTGGGTTGTGTTCAGAACATATAAAACTATTTACCCATCTTCTGGAGAGGAGGTCCTCTGATGTGAATTAGAGTTTTCTCTTCGACCATGACCAGAAGAATGCTTTCAAAGGGAAAAAGGAGAGGAGACGTTTCAAAAATTATTTGTAATATTAAAAACACACAGACAACAACAACAAAAAATGTGTACCTATGAAACTACAAAGTATTTTAAAATTATTTGAGAACACTTTTTAATCATAAAAATAATACAAGTTAACTAAACAGTATTAACAGAAAACAAAATTTCAAGGTCATCTGAGGTAACTGCATATGGCAATTACTCGTTTACACTATGGACACAAAACAATATTCTTAACAACAAAAAAACAAAGTAGAAGATAATTCTCCAATTTTAGATACTACCTAATTCATATTTCATTCCTATGTAGTAAACAATTCCATTTTTTAAACGGGCTTCTGATGAAACCCAAAATCAAGAACCAGAGGCTTTCTTTACACACTCACTTTCAGTATGTTCTAACTTTTAATACTGTACCTACTTCTAGTTCCTTTGGCTTAAGGAAATTTTAATGCTACTAAATCTAGAAAAAAAAAATCTCTATTAAAGAGAAATTTTTATAAAATTTCATTTTGTTCTCGATATAAACCAGTTGAGCATTGTATTTATATAGCACTAATTTAAAGGGTGCATCCTGGTGTGGCACTACAGGATAAGCACTGGACTGCTAACCACAAGGTCAGCAGTTCAAACCCACTGCTGCTCCTTGGAAACACTATACTCAACAGCACTTAACAATGACAACAATTTAAAGGGAATTACAACATGACTCCTAAGATAGAGATGCCAGGCCAAATTCTTTGAAAAGCATATGCACTGTATCATGACAAAGACAGGAAGGAACAACAGAGTTAGGAGAACATATTCTAATTATTAAATACCATTTAAAAACCAAAATATGTATCTCTATAAATAGGCAAATTTTATATAAAACTGATCAATATTAACAATCTTTTCAGCTTTGCTTTTTAAGAATTAAGCAATTTTAATTGACCTAGTAAGACAGGGAAGAATATTATTTGCTACTGTATCTTAATTGTGAAATGTAAGGAAAAAATAAGTAACTTATTTTGCACATTTATAACCTGTCTACTTAATGGAAAACAGATGAATTTTAAAATAGAAAATTAATTCTGCTCAGGAATGTAAACAAACTCCAACTTCCTCTGACTTTGTTGCTGTTATGTGCCCTAAAGTCGGTTCTGAACCATAGCGACCCTGTACAGGGTTTCCAAGGCTATAAATCTTTACGGGAGCAGAACGCCTCATCTTTCTCCCGTGGAACAGCTGGTAGTTTCAAACTGCTGAGCTTGCGGTTCACAGGCCAATTCGTAACCACTATGCTACCAGAGCTCCTTTCCTCTGACTTTATGACTACCTAATTAGCAGCAGTTTTGAGGCTAGTGTTACCACAACTGCCAAAACAGTCTCATTAACTACTAAAGGTCGAGTACCTCAACACAAAGGCTTGGTGATTCACTTCTGAACAAAACCAGTCATTAACAACTAGAGAGCACAGGCTGATACACATAGAGTTCCTTTAGTCAGAGATGGGCTGATGGCAATTGGTGATGATGGCACCTTAACTAGACCCTATTGGTGAATAAACATGTAATCAAAATTTAAAATTTTAGTCAGTCATGATTTGGCTATTTTATACTACATGCCACCATCTTAAATCCTGTTTCTAATGTGTTTATGAAAGTTTTTTAAAAAATTATTTCATTTAGTATCACAATGAAGTACAAGTGTTCCATACATATGATGTTGTTCATGCCACTGAGTCAGTTCCAGCTCATAGAGACCCTGTATAGGGTTTCCAAGAAGCAGATGGTGGGTTTGAACCACCAACCTCATGGTTAGTGAGGTCCAGTGCTTATCCTACAGTGCTACACCAGGACTTCACATATGATGCAGGATTACATAAAACTGACATCAAGATCCTAAGCCAAATGTGGAGTACAATATTCATTTAAATGAAACTGCTAACAAATAAATCATAGCATTTACTGATCATTCATTGCAAGACATAACCCTTCTTATGCAGATAAAGCTGAAGGATACAAAAGAACTTATGACTTTGTAGGAGAAAGATAAAGATTCCCACAACTAAAAATATCAGATATGTTCCAAAAGTGAGATAGAGAGAATAATAAAACTGTACTATCTTTTTCTTTTACAAGGCAATGCAATTATTTTGATTACATTAGGGAGAAGGCCTCAATTCTGTACTAATGATTTTTAACACATCTCCGCAACATCTGCTGTGAGCAAGAGGGAGAAACCAAAAATATTGAAGTCGTGAATCAGAAGGATTCTGTTAAATATGATCCAGTAAAAATGACTGGCACAGATAACAAGTGTTAACAGGAGATCTCAAGTAACAAATAATCACCATGACATAAGGTACCGAGTGATAGTTTGGGGTGAAGGACACAACTTCTAACTGAGCTTTGGTAGATGAATAAGAGCTAAGTTAGAAGCCACTTTGCGTGTGTTCCAATTATTAATAGCCTAAATCCTTTTATTTCTCGTTGTTGTTGTTGTTCAGTGCCGTAAAGTCAGTTTTGACTCAGAAGCGACCCTGCATAGGATTTCCAAGGAACAGCTGATGAGCTTGAACCATCAACCTTGTGGCTCAAACCTACTTTACATTCGAGCACATTAAACTACAGTGTTACACTATAAGCCAGTAAAATAGTTGACAATAACAGAGGGGGCTTCAAAAGTTTATGGAAAAATTCCATTATCTTTCCGTTTCATTTTTCCACAAGCTTTTTAAAATCCTCTCATATAGTCAAAATTTCCTTAAAAAATTCTCTAAATTGTTCACCATACAAAACAAGTACGGTTTTGCATTTACAGTATCATGCATAACATACATGTGAATGGTATAAAATAAGTAGATTAACCTATGTAGGTAGTCTGTGTGAGTAGTATGTAATAGAGAGAGCAATGTGAGATTGGTGGAGCAGTAAGCCTGAACAGAAGGCTTCGAGCATCTACTAGGCCAGAGAACAAATCTCTAATCTCAAGGGAAAAAAAGGACTATAAACGGCAGAGAGATTTCTTCTAGCTAGCTAAGTAAACTACAGTAAGGCTCAAGGCAAAGAAAACAGAACAAAACAGGGTCTCCTCAGTCACAGCCTCATGAGTGTAACAGGTGGGTCCTTAGAAGCACAGAGGAAGATCTGAGCTAGTGGACCTGCTGTTGGTAGCAGTGAAGAGAAGGAGACAGGCTAAAGTGGGAACTAGCTGGGAGGACCAAGCCACTGAGTGTAAAGGACACGCACACTAAAGGCACCTACTTCTTGGATGGAGGGATGCCACAGACTACTTATCAGGGCCGTAAGACGGAAAATTAGAGAACCAGGGACTAAGACATGCAGGAAGAAGATTCTTAGAAAGACTAAACACTTTTCTGTATTGGTCTAACATGACTCAGTTAAAACCTTCTATTCAAAGTCTCCTTTTTCTTTATATGCCTAGCTCCTAAGACACAGTGTGACACTACTAGGCCCTGGAGAGATTAACTGTTTACATGACATTGGACCAATTAGTACAAATCCCAAAGAGGCATATTCAGAACAATATATGAAGGTATCTACTGACAGATGGGGCTACCTCAGGAAACAATGAGCCCCCTTCAATGGATATATGCAAACAGAAGCTGGAGTTCTACCTGACAATAGATGTTAGAAAGAATGGCAGCAGACCTGACTTTTGGCCCTTGGATTTGCTACTCTCTGCCTGGCACATGCTTCTCTCATCTGGCAGAACGGCAAATTCATTGATCTCCGTATCTCTGCACAAATGGCTACCTTTTTAATGAGTCCTAATCTCATCTCCAATGAACATTACAATCCGGACACTACTGATCTTCCTTCCTTACCCTATTCTGTTTCTCATTTCCATAGTACAAGCCTGACATTTCATAATGTAAGATACTGTATGATTTCCTTATGTATTAAAGTTAATAATTTATTCTGTCTTCCTCCACTAGGATGTAAATTCCATAAGAGCAAATATGGGGCTGATTTATTTGTTTTACCCTGAAGGAGAAACAGCTAAATTAGTTGTTTCTCCACAATGGAGCCTGTTGTTCTCCCCAATCCCCTCTTGGGCATCAGTACACAGGCACATTCTCAGGCAGTGATGCCGGATGAAACTGGACCAAAGAAACCTGGCACCAATAATGTAAACACCAGAAATGATGTCTTTCAACACCCAAAGCAGTTATGTGTAACTGTAGACAGAGATTTAGTGAAGTAAAGTGCGAAGATAACGTTGGAGCCACATCAGACAGGCTGGCCATTCATCTGGCATCGCTCCAAAGGAAATGAATCTGCAACCTCTGCAGAAGAATAAAGGCCGGAAGCTTCAGGCTGGGACTTGGAATGCTACCTGTGGAGTGGATGCACTGCCTGCAGTTGGTGTTCAGACCAAGTCTCCAGTCCACTGCCAGAGGGTCCCCCAGGGTTCTCTGGGTGATGTAGTTCCCCTTGGTCTGGTGAACTTGTGCTATATCCTTTTTCTCTCTTTGTAATTTACATCTTAATATGTTTTGATGTCTAACTCTGTTTTGGAATAAACCTCTTCTATCTTCTTATAATTTATGGTGTGGTGCTGTAGATAATAAGTGCAGGACTACAAGGTTGGTTTGAAGCATAAGGTTGGCAGTTCAAACTCACCAGTCACTCCTTGGAAATCCTATACAGGGTCGCTATGGGTTGGAATTGACTCAACAGCACACAACAATAATACCTTATAAAAAGTGTACATTCAGTGCCTTTGGTTTCACTTTCGCAAAGTCGAGAACAACTATATTTACCTCACAATACATACCCAAATAAAGTAACAATCACAGTGACAGTGACATAGATGTTGGATAAATGAACAGAAAATGTGTAAAGCATATCATAGAATAAAAAACCCATTTATGAATATAAAGCATGCGCTAAGATGCTCCATTGTGACAGACCTGTAGAAACCGAAAACAAGGCCACCTTCCAACTCTTGCTCATTCAGGAGAGCAGGCTTTCTGAGAAGAATTGTAGAACTGCCTGCACTGCTTGTTTTACGATTTTCTTTTGCTTGTGCTCACTCACTGGTACTTTGGTGCTTTGTGCAGTCAGTCACTGACACATTCGTGCACATATAGATACCCTGCATGCTTTCTCTAATGCCTACCTGCACACTCTATTACTCCCATCTGGCCAAGTATCTACATTTGAACTTTTGTCAGTTAAATAAATGTGTATGTAAGCTTTATTGTATAGTTCTAATGATGTGGCACTGTAGGATAAAAACTGGACTGCAAGCCACAAGATCGGTGTTTCAAGCCCACCAGCTGCTTCTCGGAAACCCTACCAGGGTTGCTATATGTCGGAACTGACTCAATGTCACACAAAAACAACAACAATGGTATAACAACACAAATGTATTTTGTTTAAAGACTAAGTTTTGAGTCAAAAACGACTCGACAACACTTAACATCAACAACCACTTTAAGTTTACTTTATCTATTCAAACACTTACTTTTATCTGTGCCACACTACTTTTCATTTTCTATTGCCAATTGATGCAATGTATCAATTCTCTGTAAGCTGTTCCAAGTAGCAAATATCCAATGGTCTGGAGCTCTTGACAGCTTATTTTTTCTGCCTGCAGTTGTCACCTTTAAGATATACCACAGAAAGCTTTGTTAATACTGATAAAATTGTATATTAAATAATGATTCATTATTTCAACACAATTGACCATTTTTGTGGAGCTGCAGGATAAGCAATAGACTGTAAGGTCAGTTTGAACTGCAGGTCTTCGGTCCAAACTAACCAGTTGTTCCTCGAAAACACTATACAGGGTCGCTATGAGTTGGATCCGACTTGATGGCACCTAACAATAACAACCAATAAACAAAGAAATATGCAATAATTTTTAATACAAAATAATCAATAAGTCCTTAAATAGTTCCGCATAGTGTAACGGGTTATGCATTAGGCAGCAGAACTACTGTTCCTATAAAGATTTACAGCCTCAGAAACCTTATATTGGGTTGTTATGAGTTGGAACTGACTCCACAGCACACCATCCAACACATTAATAAAAAGGAAACTATTAATAAGAAAGCACATGATAACTAAGACTTATTAAGCAATGTATACTATTTTATTGTAATGACTGAGAGAAGCAAAAGTCAATTTAAAATGTTTTAGTAATGGAGACTGATAAGTACATCATAAAATAATTATACTTTAAAAATCAAATCAACTGAGAAAACAGTTCTATAAGAAATTATCTATACATTGAGGATAGCAAATTCAACATTTCTATAGAAAGTATGAACTGCCTTACAATAATGATTACTCAGGGATAAATGTCCTTTGCTTGGAAATATAAAGTGCTAAATAAACTAAAATGGTTATGATTCATTGTGATCTATCAAAGGCACAAGGCTACAGATGCATACATATCTGAGAATGATGTATTTGGCTCACAGTAAAAACCTAGTCAAAGTTAAATAGTCAATATTCACTTGTTAAGTGAACTTAACTAATTTGCGTAAAATTTTGAATCAATTGTTTTATTTGCATCGAACTGCCATTCAAGCATTTTACTAGAATTACAAATTTACATGGCTTATAGTGTAAGGTAATAAAATAATAAGAATAAACAAAGTAGGAAAATTCCAAATTAGAAGATGTAGAGAATACAGTAAAAGAGCTGTGCTTAGTACCAAAATAACAAAGTTCAGAAAAAAAAATTCTGAGTGCTAGAACAGGCCATTCAAGGCTATCTGGTTCAATTCTTTCTTTTTAAATGAGAAAATAAAGGATATCAGACAAGTCCTTGCAATGGTTTAAGCTGTGATACCAGTTAGCTGGAGACCTATAACTAGAAACCTACACCAAAGGCTACATAATACACATATAGTCTGGACACACTATAAACCAAGGAAGTGCTGCTGATGGGGAAAAACAAAACTCCTGAAGCCAACAAAACTTTCTATTACAATGGTTAGCATGGTTTAAGGTTAGCAAAAGCAATTTTCTTTACAAAAAACAAGATTCTTTACAAATTTCTCAATTTATCAAACATAATAGCAAATTAAAGCACAACAGGGTAAGCACTGGACTGTACACCACAGGTAAGCAGTTCGAGCCCACCAGCCACTTCATAAGACAAAGATGAGGCTGTCTGATCCTGCACAGAGTTACAGCTTTAGAAACCTCGTTAAGAGTCAGAACCAACTTGGCAGCACTTAACAACAACACAGCTTTATGTATTTGCAGCTGCCAATATGCCTAACTTTACATAGAGGCCTATGGGGGGCTAGTTTTTCAATTAGTTAATATACCATGCTCAGGCTTGTTTTGTGCTGGCTGGTTAGTCCAAAATCTTTCCTTGTTGTTTGTGTTTTTTGGGGCTTCATTTTGTTTTAAGAGAGTTGCTCTGTCTTAAACCCTGACAGGCATAAATCAGCCAGTCTGTGTAGGACACTTACCATGTCAATAATTAAGACATTTTGTTTGAACTCACTTTCTGAGCAACTTTTCCTGTTGGATGCTACAACTCAGATAAACAACTGAGAAGAAATCAGGAAAAACAATTCATAAAACCAGTCTCTGTGGGAATAAAGGGTAAAGAAGAGGTACATCCCCCTATCTTAGTCTATTCTGACATAATGAAATGTGGCAGTGGTGACTACGCGTTGTGGAGTCGGTTCCAACTCATAGCGATGCTACATAGCATTTCCGAGGCTGTAAGACCTTTTTAAAGTGCTGAAAAGCAACCATGTCAGCTTGAAGACTAAAGTGTGCCTGACCCAAGCCATGGTATTTTCAATAATCTCACGTGCATGCGAAAGCTGGGCAGTGAATAAGGAAGACCGCAGAAGAACTGATGCTTTTGAGTTATGGTGTTGGAGGAGAATATTGAAAGTTCCATGGGCTGCCAAAAGAACCAACAGATCTGTGTTGGAAGAAGTGCTGCCAGAGTGCTCCTTGGAGGCCAGGATGGCCAAACTGTCTTTCATACTTCGGACATATTTTCAGGAGGGACTAGTTGGAGAAGGACATATTTGGTAAAGTGGAGGATCAGAGAAAAAGAGGAAGACCCCCAACGAGATGGACTGGCCAAGTGGCAACATCTGATGGACTTAAGAGTGGCAACAATAGTGAGGTTGTCCCAGGATCAGGCAGTGTTTCATTCTGCTGTGCATAGGGTTGCTATGAGTTAGGACCAACTCGATAGCACCTAACAACAACAAATATTTACGGGAGCAGAGAGCCTCATTTTTCTCCCATATCTTAATAAGGCTGTGTTACCAAAAGTCAAATTACAAAAAAGAATTGCTTTGATTGGGGAAAAAGCAATGGACAACCTAACTAAATTCCCTACTCACACAAAGTTCACATTCTAGCTGTTAAATTACAAATCTATAATGATAACCAACAAAGTGTCAAGTCACTTAAGCAGAGACTGGTCTGACCCTCTTCACTACAGGCCAGTTTCAGATGATTTCACAGCGTTAAACTGACTCCCTAAGTCACTGTTAACGCTAATTTGAATTCTGAAATCTTGCATGATAGAATTATTTGTGCATATGAAGGAGCTCTGGTAGTGTAGTGGGTTACAACTTGGTCTGTTAACCACAGGTCAGCAGCTAGAAACTGCCAGCCACTCCTTAGGAAAAAGATGAAGGTTTTCTGTTCCCATAAAGATTTAGTCTTTAAGGGTCATTGTGAGTTGGAATCAACTCCACAGCATATAACCACCACCACCACATACACTGCTGTGACACCGTAGGATAAAGCACTGGACCGCAGTACTGGCTTGAACTGCAAGGGCACGATTAAAACCCACTGGCTGCTCCTCAGAAACCCTACACAGGGTCACTAGAAGTCAGATCCGACTGGACGGCCCATAACAACAACAGCCACAGGCTGGGACCTACCTCTGACTCAATCATAAGACATATATGGAGATGGAAGACAGGCCTGGACATGCTTCCTTTATTAAAGCATTCCCAAGGAAATTCCAGTATGCAACTCTCCCCCAAATCTTCTCAGCTTCCCAACTCTAGATGAGAAGTCTGGTTCTCAATTTTTCTTAAATCATGGGCCACCTAGACAGAATATACTATATAGCCTAGCTATTTCATAATGAAGAACTTAGCAATAAATTAATTTCAAAGGAACATATAAACACCAAATGTATTAAAACTTGATAATTCACTTATTGGTAAGAAGTCTGTAGATACATGTAGAAAAAAATACCTGTATCAGTGCTTTATAAAACTGAGACATTGTGGGCACAGTTTATGCAGATTGCCACAGAGAGGTACTTCTGAGTTTAAGGTGTTTATACGATGTGAGCATTCACCACTACTCCTGATGTGGCACTGTAGGATCAGCACTCAACAGCTAACCACAAGGATGGCAGTTCAAACCCAACAGCCACTCCTTGGAAACCCTATATAGGTTCTGAGCCAGAACTGACTCGAAGGCACTGAAAAACGATTTTTTATCTTGGTGGTATGGTGTTAGGTGTTGGGCTGCTAACCACAAGGTGGTTGATTCAAACCCACAGCTATTCCACAGGCAAAAGACGAGGCTGTCTATTCCCATACATATTCAGTCACAAAAACTCTTTGGTTTCCTTTTGGTATTGTTTATCCAAATTATGGCAATTTTTTTTTTTTAACACATGCTTTAACACTACTTACTCCTTACTTAGCACAAATACTTCTCACAAAACTATGAAAAAGGACATTGATTTTCTCATTCTATAAACCAAACCCTATCCTACAGCCACATCTTTCTTGATACCTGAAGTAATACCACCTATTGCAACATTCTCCCAAACACAAATTCAAGCACTGAAATGGAGTCATCCAGATGACAGACTATATTTATAAAATATTTTAAAATGAATATAAAAATGAAAAATTTACAGAAAAGCTTCACATGAAAAAGAAATTCAGTCTTCCTAGACTAAATACTTACTATAAAATGGGATACTTCAAGTGGAAAAGAACCTAATTTGCTGTGTGAACCTTCACCAAGTAAAACAGTACTAAAACATTTTTTTAAACTGCCAAATATGACTTGTAGTTAACATATCCGGCAGTAAAATTCTAAATGATTAATAAACATCCCCTTGTGTGGCGGTATAGGATAGGCACTGGGATGTGAACCACAAGGTTGACAGTTCAAAACCACCAGCTGCTCCTAGGAAACTCTACTCAGGGTCACTATGAGTGGAAACTGATTTGACAGCACTTAACAACAACAACAAATAAACACCTCTGCCTCTTTATAATCATGGTACTCCCCAAATTCTTATCCTTGACAAACCCCAGATAATCACCAGGAACTAATTCTTCAGATTTTAGCAAAGTTGAGTACCCATACACAAATTAATGGCCCAAATCATTTGGTTATCTTGGAAGAAAGATTACATATTATGATAAACAACAGCTAATATAATCCTCATCCTAGAGTTCATCTATGCTGCAATGACCAAATGTGTGATCTTGAGTCCTAAAAAGCTGCTGGGCAGCCACTGTGATGCCTTGCGACTCACCACATGAACATTCAATAGAAAGAACTATCATCGCAAACCTGACACAAAACTATGACCCGCAGAACAACAGTGCTGCTATGAATTGATCACACTTCCAGAAAAGGTCCTAATAGCAGCTAAGAAGAAATATTTAACAATTGAAACAGAAATAACTTGTAAAACGAATTCAACTGACTTGCAAAACAAATTATGCCAGTCCAAATCATGGTATACACCATGGATACTTTTAAGGTCAAATTCGTATTTGTAATTTGGTCACACTCATCTGTTCCCAGATGGCAAAATGGTTCCAAAGATATGACCACTGACTGTTTCAGCAAATCCCAGGTTTACAAACTCTGCCAAATCCCTGTCAGACTATCAGTGTTTCCCTCTAGTCCTGCAAACTCTTTACTAAATGATCTTTCCCTGATCTATGTCCCATAATTCCCCACAGTGTGCTTTCTCTCTTGCTACGGTAAATTAATACACTTAACTCTGACTACTGCAGTGTTACTGAGGGTCTTTTGATTAGTGGGCTTTAACATATAAGACAAATGACTCCGTTTCTACAACAAATCTATGGCATAGGGGAATAAAATTGAGAGAGATAACAGCTGTCAAAACCACTTGATACTGTGTCCCAATGAAAATGCCAATATTAATTCACTGATGCCAAATTTGAAAATCACAAAATGTACACAGGTATAGTCATCAATATCTAAATTTTTCTATTCTAAACTGATCAGTTCCACCCGTTCCAGATAACCAATACGTAGATGTCAGTACAATGAAACACTACTTTTCAAACATGAATAATAATAATTTTAAGGATTAATCACCATACCTAAAACTCACTGTGAACAGGCATACACAACATAAGCAAATAAAGCATATGCCTTTCATTTAGCATTTCCCTTTGCTTTTCCCCCCTTGTCTTAAACATATTAACCCATCTCAATTACTTATACATTAAAAATAAAACAAAAGCACAAATGACTATGTACTTTATTTATGCTCTTTAAATTTAATGAGTTTTTTTCTAATCAATGTCATCTTTCCTCTATCCTTCAACCTTAATTGCCAAATAATTTCCTGAAAATCAAGTACAATCCATTACGTTTCCATACCCCCAAATGTAAGCGTGAAACTGACAAACAATGCAACAGACTATCATTATCCAAATGTATACAGAATATGCCTGCAGGGAAATTCTGAGAGTTCAATATGTGTATGCTTAATACTTAAGACTAATTGGAAATACCTGCAATGAGAGCAATTTACCTAGAGTTTACAGCTCTTGCTGCTCTCCTTAGCATCACTGTGTAGATTTTATGATGAATTATTGTTTTTTTCATTGTCACATGTAAGCAACTCAGCAAAACCACATCTGCTTTCCCAAGTAAGAGGATATTTTACAATGAGATGATGCAGCACTCCTGGGACCACAAGCTTAAATATTATGAAGATTATTCGATCTCGCTTAGTTTCTGCAAACATTGAAAAGCAAAACACTGAATAACATTTTAAGAAACACTTTGAATTAGTTAACTGGAGCTATGAAATTGTAAATTCTGCAATTATCTCAAAAGTTTAGAAAATGAGAAAATAGGCAACTAATGGCTGAACTGTACTGCTTTTCAGATTATGTCAAAAGCTGAACACTTGTACTATTGCTCCTCAGGGGTCCTCAATCCACATTAAAGGAACTCAAAGTGGATTCTCTTTGTTCTCTACGTTATACAGAGTAACAGGCTTGATGAATTTGAAATATCATTGTTAACTTAAAAAAAAAACAAAAAAAAAACCTCCTACTTTCCCAATAGGGAAAATTTTATTAAACAACATTGAAAATGAAAACTAATGTAAATCTGTTCCAAATACAAAAATGAAAGAGGAGGGGAACTCACAAACAGGGATCTAGTCTCTGTTCATCCTAAATAATGATTTTCCTTCTTAGGGAACAGATAAGAATGAGATTTACTACTGTTCTTAACATGTTACAAGCGGCCATGTCCTTGCCATGATCTATACTGAAGGAAAACTACTTTGATTAGGAAAATCACTTGCTTGGTTTTACTTTTATATATATGCATATATTAATTAGAAACTTGTGCCATGATATGCCACATAAAGAAAAACAATGTACTATGATTTCAATATGGCATTGTTGTTGTTAAGTGCTGTCAAGTTGATTCCAACCCATAGAGACCCTGTATAGGGTTTCCATGGAGCAGCAGGTGAGCCTGAACCACCGACCCTGCAGTTCAAAGAACTTTGCAGTCTGATGCATTAATCCACAGCACCACACCAGGACTCCATCATGTCACTGTTGCTGTTGTTAAGTGCTGTCGAGTCGGTTCCAAACCATAGCAACCCTGTATAGGGTTTCCAAGGAGCTGCTGGTAACTTGAACCATCGACCCTGCAGTTCAAATGACTTTGCCATCTGACATATTAGCCCACAGTGCCACACCAGGGCTCCCCATCATGTCATTAGGTGCCCTCAAGTTGGTTCTAACTTACAGACACCCTATGAACAACAGAATGAAATGTTGTCTGGTCCTGTGTCATCCTCACAACTGTTGTTTTGAGTCCATTGTTTCAGCCACTGTATCAACCTATCTCCTTGAGAGATCTTCCTCTTTTTTACTGACCTTCCACTTTTTCAAGCATGATGTCCTTCTTCAAGGACTGGTCCCAACGAACAACATGCTCAAAGTACAAGAGACAAAGTCTTGTCATCCTCACTTCAAAGGAGAATTCTGGTTGTACTCTTCCAACACAGATTTGTTTGTTCCATTGGCAGTCCATGGCACTTTCAATTTTCTTTGCCAACAACATAATTCAAAGGCATTGGTTCTTCTCTGATCTTCCTTATTCATTATCAAACTTTCATATGGCTTGAAATCCTGGTGTAGATCTGTAAGATAAGCACTGACTTCAAGGTTGGTTTGAACCACAGGGACGGCACTACAAACTTACCAGCCACTCTTCGGAATCTCTACACAAGGTAGCTATGACTTGGAAATGACTGGACAATATTTATTTAAAACAACAAGGCTTGTGTCAGGCACACTTTAATCCTCAAAATGACATCTTTGCTCTGTAACACTTGAAAAGAGAGCTTTTGCAGATTTGCCTCATGCAATGTTGTTGTTAAGTGTCAATTCAGTTCCAAGCTATAGTGACCCTATATAGGGTTTCTAAGGAGAGGCTGGTGAGCTTGAACCACCAACCTTGTGGTTCAAACCAACTCTGCAGCCCAGCGTATTAACCCACAGTACTACACCAGGACTCCGCCTAATGCAATACATCATTTGATTTCTTCACTGCTGTTTCCATCAGTGGATCCAAGCAAGATGAAGTCTTTGACAACTTCAATGTTCATTCCATTTATCTCCAGTTGTGAGGATTTTGTTTTCTTTGCATTGAGGTACAATCCATACTGAAAGTTATAGTCTTTGATCTTCATCAGTAAGCCCTCTTCACTTTCAATAATAATCTGTGATATGCAAATTACACCTTTCCTGATTTTAAACCATTCAGTATGCCCTTGTTCTGTTCTAATGACTGGGATCTTAGTCTATGTACAGGTTCTTCCTGAGCATTCTGGAATACCCATTCCTTGAAATGTTATCCATAGCTTGCTATGAGCTACACCATCAAAAGCCTTTGCATAGTCAATAGAGAACAAGTATGGGTCTTGCCATGATTTCATCATAGGTCTAAAACATCAAGAAAATAAGAATCAGAACATTTCTGTTCCTTTCAAGAAAGTCACCGGGTGTGGGTCCATAATTCCTTTATCTAAATTCTGAAAATTGAAAAGCTCTGAAAAGACAAAGATTTTTTTAAAGCTTGTAGTATCACTTTACTCACATGGGATATCAAAGATACTGTCCGATGATTTCCGCATTCCGTTGAGTCACCTCTCTTTGGAATGGTCACAAATACAGATCTCTTCCAATCAGTTGGCCAGATAGTTGTCTTCTAAATTTCTTGGCAGAGATGAGTGAGTGCCTCCAGTGCTACCTCACTTTTTAAAAAGATTTCCATTTTTATTCCATCAATTCCCTGTGCCGTGTTCTTTGCCAATTCCTTCAATGCACTTTGGAATTTTTCCTTCAGTATCACTGGCTCTTGATCATATGCTACCTCTTGAAATGGTTGAACATGTTTCTCCTTTTGGTACAGTATATTTTGTGTATTCCTTTTATCTTCTTTCTGCATCAATCCATAATTTGCCCAGAGAATCCTTCAATAGCAAAAGTTGAGGCTTAAAATTTTTTCTTCAGTTACCCCAGCTTGAGAAATGCTGAAAGTGCTCTTTCCTTTTGGTTCTCTGACTCCAGATTTTGCACGTTTCATTGTAATGTTTGGCTTTGTCTTCTCGAGCTGATCTTTGAAATTTTCTGTTCAGCTCCTGTACCTCATTTCTTCCATTTGCTTTAGCATCTCTACCCTGAAGAGCAAGTTTCAGTGTTTCGTCTGACATCATTTTGACCTTTTCCTTCTTTCTTATCTTCTTAATGACTTTTTGCTTTCTTCCTATATGATGTTCTTGATATCATCCCACAACTCTTCTGGTCTTCGGTCTTTAGGGTCTAATGTATCAAATCTGTTCTTCAGATGACCTCTAAATTCAGGTGGGATATATCAAGATCTTATTTTGGCTCTCATGGACTTGTTTTCAATTTCTTCAGCTTCAGTGTGAATTTGCATTTGAGTAATTGATGGTCTGTTCCACAGTCTGCCCCTAGCCTTGTTTTGACTGATGATATGGAGCTTTTCCACCATCTCTTTCCACAGATGCAATCAATCTGATTTCTGTGTATTGCATCTGGTGCAGTCCATAAGTATAATCGTCTCTTATGCTGTCTACAGAAGATATTTGAAATGAACAAATCACTGTTTTTGCAGAATTCTATCATGTGATCTCCAGCATCATTTCTATTACCAAGGCCTTATTTTCCAACTACTGATCCTTCCTCTTTGTTTCCAAACTTTCATTCCAATCACCAGTAATGATTAATACATCTTGACTGCATGTTTGATCAATTTCATATTGAAGATGGTAGAATTCTTCTATTTCATCCTCACTAGCTTTAGTGGTTGGTATGTAAATTTTAATAGTGGTATCAACTGGTCTTCCCTGTAGACACAGGGATATTATCCTATCGCACTGATCTTGATATGTTCTTTTTGACAATGAAAGCAACACCATTCTTCAATATGTCATTCCCAGCATAGTAAACCATGTGACTGTCAGATTCCAAATGGCCAACATCAGTCCATTTCAGCTCACTAACGCCTAAGATATAGATGTTTATGCGTTCCATTTCATTTTTGACAATATCTAATTTTCTTAGTTTCATATTTCAAATATTCCATGTTCTGATTATTAATGGATGTTTACAGCTATTTCTCTTCATTTTGAGCTGTGCCCCATCAGCAAATGAAGATCCCAAGGGCTTTACTCCCAAGGGCTTCACTCCATTCATGTCATTAGTCAACTCTACTTGAGGAGGCAGCTCTTCCCAGTCTCATTTTGAGTGCCTTCCAACCTGAGGGGCTCATATATTCCCATGTGAGTAAAGTTTAACTATATGTAATACAGAAATGGTTGCAACTATACATTGACAGAGAACTTTCAGAGGTTCAAGCCGGATATAGAAGAGGACGAGGAATGAGGGCTATCACTACTGATGTCTGATGGATTCTGGCTAAAAAGCAGAGAATATCAGAAAGATGTTTACCTGTGCTTTACTGACTACGCAAAGGCTTTCGATTGTGTAGATCATGAAAAGCTATGGACAACATTTGTATGAGTATTCCAGAATATTTAATTGTGCTAGTGAGGAATCTGTACATGGACCAAGAGGCAGTTGTTCGAACAGAACACAGGAACACAGAATGGTTTAAAATTAAGAAAGGTGTGTGACAGGGCTGTATTCTTTCACCATATTTATTCAACCTGTATAGTGAGTAAATAATACAAGAAGCTGGGATATATGAAGAAAAATGTGGCATCAGGATTGGAGGAAGACTCATTAACAACCTGCGATATGCAGATAATACAACCTTGCTTGCTGAAAGTGAAGAGGACTTAAAATACTTACTGATGAAGATCAAAGACCTTTGGTATAGACTGCATCTCAATGTAAAGAAAACAAATATCCTCACCACTGGACCAATAAACAACATTCTTTTCAATGGAGAAAAGATTGAAGTTGTCAAGGACTTCATTCTTCTTGGATCAACCATCAACACTCACGGATGCAAGAGCCAAGAAATCAGATGATGTATTGTATTAGGCAAATCTGATGCACAAGATCTTTTTAAAGTGTTGAAGAACAAAGATGTCAGCTTGAGGACTACGGTGCACCCGACTCAAGCCATGATATTTTCAATAATGTCATATACATGCGAAAGCTGGACAGTGAATAAGGAAGAATGTAGAAGAATTGATGCTTTTGAGTTATGGTGTTGGAGGAAAATATTGAAAGTGCCATGGGCTGCCAAAAAAACCAACAGATCTGTGTTGGAAGAAGTGCAGCCAGATTGCTCCTTGGATGCCAGGATGGCCAAACTTTGTCTCTCATACTTCGGACATATTGTCAGGAAGAACCAGTCACTGGAGAAGGATATCATGTTTGGTAAGGTGCAGGGTCAGAGAAAAAGAGGAAGACCACCAACAAGATGTATTGGCAAGGTGGAAGCATCAATGGGCTTAAACGTGGCAACAATTGTGAGGTTGGCCCAGGACCGCACAAGTGTTTCATTGTGCTGTGCATAGGGTTGCTATGAGTCAGTACCGGCTTGATGGCACCTAACAACAAGGAGCAGCTAGTGAGTTTGAACTGCCAACCTTGAGGTTCAAATAACCTTGCAGTCCAGTGCTTATCGTACAGCATCACACCAGTACTCCAAATCTAATATTGTTGTTGTTAAGTCAGTTCCAACTCATATCAACCCTGTATAGGGTTTCTGAGAAGCAGCTGGTGGTTGTGAACTGCTGATCTTGTGGTTCACAATGCCCTTGTAGCCCAGTACATTATCCGGCAGTGCCACGCCAGGGCTAATTCCCTCCTCCTTGCAGTTCTCACTTCTCTGTACTTACAAGGACACCACATTCATCAAGTTTTCCTCCTGTCTTTTTTCTTCAGAGTGCACTCTTTACCCAAGAATGTTTTTGTTCATTCCTGTATTTGCAACACAGAACGCTCAGTATATAGCTGTTAAATGAATTAATCAACAACCATTAAATTTTCTATCTCCATATTCTCTCTGAAAGACCATCTCCAAGCCCACAGCTTCAACTGTTGTTGTTATTAAGTGCTATAAGTCAATTCTGACTCATAGCAACCCTGTAGAGGGTTTCCAAGGAGCAGACTTCTAACATTGTAGTTAAAGTCAAGTGCTTATCCGACAGGTCCAGTTTCAAGTAGCACATATAAAAATGTTTTATCTCCAGATCAGTCTCCTTACAGAGTCCCAAATCCTTGTGTACAATTAACTACCATAAACCTCCATTTGGATATCCCAAAGTCTGCCTGACCAAAGAAATCCAAATTGAAACTCATCTTTTTCTCTTCATCTCAAACTAATTTTTCCTGTACGATATGACCTATGGTGGTGGTGGTGGTGTACCATGGAGATGGTTCCTACTTATAGTGACCCTGTATAGGGTTTCGGAGGCTGGAAATCATTACAGGAACATGAAGCCTCATCTTTCTCCGGCTGAATGGCTAGTAGTTTCGAACTGCTGACCTTGAGATTAGCAGCTCAACTTGTAACCACTATGCTACCAGAGCTCCTTAGATATTACCTATGTTGTTGTTAAGTGCCATCACGTCATTTCTGACCCATAGTGACCCTGTAAAGGGTAACCAAGGAGTGGCTGGTGGCTTTGAACCACTGATTTTGAGGTTCAGACTGACCCTGCGGTCCAGTGCATTAGCCATATATTACTTACAAAGCTTACCAAATGGCAATTCCCTCTTCTTCACACCCAAACTTTGATGATTTGACCTCCTCAGGTAAAAAGACGTCCTATCACATCTGCCTGTTCTTTCTCTAGTGTCTGTGTATATAGAAGCTGAGGAATGAAACACCCCTGATGCCATTTTAGAAGAAGGCAAATTGTTAGGGGTTTCTTTGCGTAACAAGATTCCTCGCAGTCTATAGCTCTAGGCTAAATAACCTTTCAAACTTACCTGTAAAAAATATCAATTCCATATATATATAGGAATGCTAAGGTTCCACTACAAAGGAAATGTGCAAATTTGCTACAGGGAACCTCTGGCCTTCCAATTACAAGCAAATTCTACTTCGGTATATTCAATACAATATTATTCTAGCTTTCCAACTTCTTTTGTTAAACCTTTTAAAATGGAAACCAGTAATTTTGCCTACTGGAGTCTTAAAACAGCACATATTGTCTCCATGGCTACTGTACCCACAATTTGTCTCCTTAAGTTATTCTTTAACAAAAAAGAGTTGCTTGCTTAGGAGTTCCCTGAAGTTACTGAATTAAAAAAAAAAAAAAAAAAAAAAAATTCTAAGGCATATCACTACTACAGCCTCAACCACTTGTTCTTATATACTCTCAAATCCTCCTTTGCTCTCCTCAATTCCCTCATGCATGCCTTGATATATAGCTTTTGTTGTTGTTAAGTACCATGGAGTCGGTTCCGACTCATAGTGACCCTGTACAGGGTTTCCATGGCTACAAATCTTTTCGGGAGCAGTAAGCCTCATCTTTCTCCTGCAGAACAGCTGGTAGTTTCAAACTGCCAAAACCACTTACTCCTTGATACATAGCTTGTTGTTGTTAAGTACCGTGGAGTCGGTTCCGACTCATAGTGATACCGCACAGGGTTTCCGAGGCTATAAATCTTTACGGGAGCAGAAAGCCTCACCTTTCTCCCACGGAACAGCTGGTAGTTTCGAACTGCTGAACTTGAGGTTAGCAGGCCAATTCATAACCACTACGCTACCAGAGCTCCTTGATACAGAGCTTAGCTATCTAGAAACAGAATTTAACTTTGCTCAGGAACCCCAGAATCTCATTCACTGAACAAAGGCAATCATGGTTTCTCCTGGTTTAGTGATTAAGCTAAGTTTATACCCACTTTCACAATAACAAAGAAAGCAAATCTCTAATTTGAAACCAATACCATAACCCTCACCATTTGACTTATTTACTACATACCTTGAAATAAAGAGACAGTGGGGAAGGTCAATATCATCAGCCAAAACAAGGCCAGTGGTTGACTGTGGGAACAGACCATCAACTGCTCATATGCAAGTTCGGACTGAGATTGAAGAAAATTTAAATAATTTCACGTGAACCAAAATATAACCTTGAATATATCCCCCTGAATTTAGAGACTATCTCCAGCCAACAGATTTGGTGTTTTAGACATTAATGACAAAAGATCAGAACTGTAGGATAACATCAAGACCATCATACAGGAAGAAAGCAAAATGTCATCAAAAAGACAGGAGAGAAAGAAAAGACCAAAATGAATGTTAGGATAAAATCATCAAGCTTGCTCTTAAAGCTAAAGCAACAGGAAGAAATGAGAAGTAGTGAGTTTAACAGAACCATCTTCAAAAGGCAATTCAAGAAGATAATGTAAAATATAATGAAGTATGCAAAGACCTGGAGTCAGAAATCAGCATTTCTCAAGCTGAAAGAGCAAAAGAAAAAAGTCAAGCCTCAGCTTGCAATATTGAACGAATCTGATGTAAAGTTGTAGGTTACCAATTCAAACCCACCAGCTTCTCTCATAAACCCTATACAGGGTTCCTTATAAGTTGAACTGACTCTACAGCATTTAACAACAATGGGCAAAATGTTGAATGATTTGGGAAGCATCAAAATAAGATGGAAGGAATGCAGCCACTGTACCAAAAAGAAATAAATCAATGTTCAACCATTTCAAGAGGCAGTGTATGATCAAGAACCAAAGGTATTGAAGGAAAAAGTCTAAGCTTCAATCAAGTTATTTGCAAAAAACAAGGCTCCAGTAATTGACAGAATACAAACTGAAATCTTTCAATAAACTGATGTAGAGCACTGGAGGTACTCACTCATACATGCCAAGAAATTTGTAAGATAGCTACATGGCCAACTGATTGGAAGAGATGCATATTTGTGCCCATTCCAAAGAAAAGTGTCACAGCAGAATGCAGCAATCATCAAACAACATAATTAATATTATATGCAGGGAACTGCCAAAAATTCAAGATGATTCAAAAGAGGACATGGAACTAGGGATATCATTGCTGATATCAGATGGATCTTGGTTGAAAGCAGGGAATACCCGAAACAAGTTTACTTGTGTTTTTACTGACTATGCAAAGGCATTCGACTGTGTGGATCATAACAAACTATGGATAACATTGCAAAGAATGGGTATTCCAGAACACATAATTGTGCTCATGAAGAACTTGTACATAAACCAAGAGGCAGTCATGAGAACAAAACAAGTGGATACTGAATCGGGAAAAGTTGGATCCTTTCACCATACTTATTCAACCTGAATGCTTAGCAAATAATCCAAGAAACTGTATTATATGAAGAACATGGCATCAGGACTGGAGAAGATTCAAAAGCCACCTGCGATATGTAGGTGACACAACCTTGCATGCAAAGTAACCAGTTACTCCTGAATCAACGCCTACTCACAGCAACCCCATGAGTGCCAGTGTAGAACTGTGCTCTAAAAGGTTTTCAATGGCTAATTTGGGGGGAGTTGATCTTCAGGTCTTTCCTTCCACAAATCCCAGAGTTTCAACCAAATGAGTTAAGGAGCGTCCAGAGAGCCATCTGTGCACTTAATAATGGAAGCATGGAGAACCAATGAACAACAACGGAGAATTAGGGAGAAGAACCACCAACACAGCAGTAATAGCAACAGCAATAATAACAATATAATAACCACTAACACTACACACCAAGCACTGTACTTATTAACTAATATGCACCCTTTATTTTCCTTCATCCTCAATACAACCCAGTTAGATATACTATCTACATTTTTCAGATAAAGCGAAATGAGAGACACAATGATAGAACTAATAAGCGTACCCAGCTCAACAAGAGTTTACCTTCTCCTACACACAAAGTCTGCCGTAACTTTACAGTTTTACTTTTAAGGCCAATTTTTACTTTTAATATCACTTTGAATGCAAATTTTAAAGTTGCTTTTTGTAGTGGGGTGATAATGATAATTGAAGCTAAGTCCTGAGTTCACAGGCAACACTAAAAACTAAGACAACCATGTAAAAGGCAGGTTGTTCATCTACCTGCTATTTCTAGTCTGTGGACACCTAAACACTCAAGAGGGATTCTTACCATGCTGTCCATCATCCCCGTGCTAGGCTTTACCAATGAATGTTTCTTTATCCACTTACCTCAAAGTACTGTTTTGAGGGTTAAATGAAAAGAAAGCAGCTAGACATTACATTACCAATATATGCATTGCTGTATTGTTTGACAAGGAGTTCAGAAGCCTGGAGAACTCAATTTGGGAGTTATTATCACACTACTATAGGTAGTACAAGTTATCAAAGGAAGACAACACAGAAAGAAACCCCCAATTTTAACATTCAGAAGTATCAACATTTAAGTGTCAAATTAAAGACAATGAAACAACAAGTAAGATTTTAAATAAGTGGTGGTGGTTATGTGCCATGGAGTCGGCTCCCTCATAGCACCCCTACACAGGGTTTCCGAGGCTGTAAATCTTTACGGGAACAGAAAGCCTCATCTTTGTCTAGGGGAACAGCTGTATTTTTGAACTGCTAATCTTGAGGTTTTGCAGCCAACTCATAACCACTACGCTACCCCAGCTCCTTTTTAAATATGTAGTCAAAGTAATACAAAGACATAAAAAAGAACGACAAAGTGTAACACTGTTCTAATCAATTAGTTTGCTAATCAGACCCCCATGCCTCTAGGACACAGACACTTAGAAGTGGCCTTTACTGTGCTGGTGTTGTTAAGTACCTTAGAGTCGGTTCTGAGTCCAGCTAGTGTGTTTGAACTGCCCACCTTGTAGTTCGAGGTTCTGGGCTGATCCTACAGAGCCACACCAGGAATCCTGGAGAGGGGCCTAGGAAAGCCTAACTGACTCGTGAGGCTCTAAGTACCCCGTGCACGAACTGCACTGTACTCGAAGCCTGAGAAGCGCAGCGCTGGTGCTGAGTTTCAGAATGAGATGGGGCAGACAAGCCAAGAGACTTAGGGCGCAGCCGGGTCCATAAGCGCAAGCTGGAAAAGAGTTCACCACCGCCCCTTCCCCACCCGCTCCAACTCTCGCACCCGATTCGCGCCCATCTCCTCTTCACGGGGCTGCAATACAGCGGAAGAGAAGCAACGTGTACCCCATGAACGCTCGCGGTACAACCAGCGGGCACGGAATACTCCCGGACTCTTTTCACTTCCCACCCGTTATGGAAAACTGCCCCAACCCGGGTACTAAGCCTGCATTGAGCCTACGGGGTCTGGTAATTACCTACAGCTCCTCCGCGCCGCCATTACACAGGATGCACGTCACTTCCCGTTACCACACGCCAGCGGCAGAAGGCGGAGCATGAAATACATTAAAAACTAGCTGTAATACGATATAGTATTGATTCCTTTGCAATACCATCTCGTAGAACTAGTTTTAAAGCACTCTGTTCGGCCACACATTACCCTTACTAAGACAGCGACGCATGAGAAGTTGATAAAACTACTACGTCCAGCATGCACCGCCTCTGCGGACGGACATGACGCAGGCAAAGTTGTAACTTTAAGCTGAAGAGCCGCAGTGTGGGACGGGAATTGTAGTCCATACAGGTATTCGCTGTTGTTAAGTTGTTAAGTGCCGTAGAGTCGGTTATGACCCATAGCGACCCTGTACAGGGTTTCCGAGGGTGTAAATCCTTACGGGAGTAGAAAGCCTCATCTTTCTCCCGTGGAGCGGCTGGTAGTTTCGAACCGCTGACCTTAAGGTTCGCAGCCCGATTCGTAACCACTACGCTACCAGAGCTCCTTAGGTGTTCGCTAGTGCATTAGATAAACGAACCGGAAACCTTGTGTTAGGTGCACAGGAGTCTGTTCCGACTCGTAGAGATCTTGTACAGGGTTTCCCAGGCTGTAAATCTTTACGGGAGCATAAAGCCTCATATTTCTCCCACAAAACAGCTGCTAGTTTGGAACTGTTACCCTGAGGTAAGCAGCCAAATTCAGAACCACTAAGGTACTAGGCAACCACTCACGCCCACAACTCTTCTGTCAATTTGTCATACTTTGGTGAATTGTGAGTTGCTGTAAGTCTGAAAACTATACCACCGGTATTTTAAATGCCAGCAGGGTCACCCAGATGAGCTTCCAGACGAAGATACACTAGAAAGAAAGAGTGACAGACTGCTTCTGAATATTTAGTCACTGGAAACCTTATGAATAGCACAGAAACACTGTCAGATATAGTGTGGGGGAAAATGAGCCCCTCAGGTTGGAAGACACTAAAATGCAACTGGGGAAGAGCTGCCTCCTCAAAGTAGACTGTGATGACACGAATGGCTTCGTTTGTTGATGGAGCACAACTCAAAATGAAGAGAAACAACTGTAAACATCCATTGAAAATAGGAATATGGAATGTATTAAGATCTGGGAAATTGGAAGTTGTCAAAAATGAAATGGAATGCACAAACATCGATTTCATAGGCATTAGTGAGCTGAAATGAATCTGATGACCACATGGTTTACTACACCGGGAATGACAAATTGAAGAGGAATGGTGTGGTATTCATCATAAAAAGAACATACCCAGATCAGTCATGAGATACAACGCTGTCTGTGATAGGATAATATCCATGTGTCTATAAGGAAGACCAGTTAATACCACTATTATTCAAATTTACACACCAAACACTAAAGCCAGTGAGGATGAAATAGAAGAATTCTACCAACTTCTTCAATCTGAAACCGATCAAACATGCAATCAAGATGTATTGCTCATTACTGGTGATTGGAATGCAAAGGTTGGGAACAAAGAGGAAGGATCAGTAGTTAGAAAATCTGGCCTTGGTGGTAGAAATTATGCTGGAGAATGCATGATAGAATTCTGCAAAACCAATGATATGTCCATTTCAAATACCTTCTTTAGACAACATAAGAGATGAGTATACACATGGACCTCACCAGATGAAATACATAGAAATAAATTGACTGCATCTGTGGAAAGAGACGATGGAAACACTCCATCTCGTCGGTCAAAACAAGGCCAGGGACAAACTGTGAAACAGATCATCAATTACTCATATGCAAATTCAAACTGAAGTTAAAGAAAATGAAAACAAGTCCAC
>NW_006408577.1:916996-918365 GCF_000296735.1 Chrysochloris asiatica
GATTCGGAAATAGTTCGTCACTCTTTCTTCCTAGTCTGTCTTTGTCTGGAAGCTCATATGAAACCTGTCCACCATTGGTGACCCTACTGGTTATTTAAAATACCGGTGGCAGAACCCTCAGAATCTCAGCAACTCAATCCACCACAGCACGACAGACAGAAGAGTGGTGGCTGTTTGGTTTTATATCAATACTTTCAAGGCCATATGTTGTTGTTGTTGTTATGTGCTGTGGAGTTGGTTACGACTCATAGCGACCCTGCACAGGGTTTCCGAGGCTGTTAATCTTTACGAGAGCAGAACGGCTCATCTTTCTCCCGCGGAGCAGCTGGTAGGTTCGAACTGCTGACCTTGCGGTTCGCAGCCCGATTCATAACCACTACGCTACCAGAGCTCTATAAGGTCCTTGAAATCATTTGGTCTAGCTCTGCCAAGGCAACTGGAGTTCCAGCCATCACATTGCTGTTGTTAAGTGCCATTAAGTTGGGTCCAACTCATAGCAACCCTGTATAGAGTTTCCAAGGAGCTACTGATGGATTTGAACTGCCAACCTTGCAGTTCAAACTGACTTTGTGGTCCAGTGCTTATCGTACAGTTCCACACCAGCATTCTAGACATCATATTGTTGTTGTTAAGTGTCATCATATCAGTTCCAACTCATAGCAACCCCGTATAGGGTTTCTGAGGACCAGCTGGTGGGTTTCAACTGCTGACCTTGTGGTTTTCAGTCCACTACTGATTCACAGTGCCACACCATCATATTGTTGCTGCTGTTGTTGTTGTTAGGTGCCATGGAGTCGGTATCAACCCATAGCAACCTTATGCACAGCAGAACCAAACACTGCCCAATCCTGGGCCAACCTCACTACTGTTGCCACTCTTGAGCCCTTCGATGCTGCCACTTGGCCAATCCATCTCTTTGGGGATCTTCCTCTTTTTCTCTGACCCTCCACCTTAGCAAACATGATATCCTTCTCCAGTCACTGGTCCCTCCTGAGAATGTCTGAAGTATGAGAGACAAACTTTGGTCATATTGGCCTCCAAGGAGCACTCTGGCTGCACTTCTTCCAAAACGAATCTATTGGTTCTATGGGCAACCCATGGCAGTTTCAATATTCTCCTGCAACATCATAACTCAAAAGCATCAATTCTTCTACAGACTTCCTTATTCATTGTCCAGCTTTCGCATGCGTATGAGGTTATTGAAAATACCATGGCTTGGGTCAGGCACACCTTAGTTCTCAAGCTGACATCTTTGCTCTTCAACACTTTAAAAAGTTCCTGTGCAGCAGACTTGCCTAATGCAATAGGTCGTCTGATCTCTTGACTGCTGCTTCCATGAATATTGATAGTTGATCCAAGAAGAATGAAG
>NW_006408577.1:918465-919850 GCF_000296735.1 Chrysochloris asiatica
CAAGCCATGGCATTTTCAATAACCTCATATGCATGTGAAAGCTGAACAGTGAATAAGGAAGACCATAGAAGAATTGATGCTTTTGAGTTATGGTGCTGGAGGAGAATACTGAAAGTGCCATGGGCTGCCAAAAGAACCAATAGATCAGCTTTGGAAGAAGATTAGCCATAGTGCTCCTTGGAAGCCAGGATGGCCAAAGTTTGTCTCTCAAGCTTCGGGCGTATTATCAGGAGGGACAAGTCACTGTGAAAGAATATCATGTTGGATAAGGTGGAAGGTCAGAGTAAAAGAGGAAGACACCCCAACGAGTTGGAGTGGCCAAATGGCAGCATCGATTGACTCAAGCATGGCAACAGTAGTGAGGTTGGCCCAGGATCGGGCAGTGTTTCATTCTGCTGTGCATAGGGTCACTGTGAGTTAGTACCAACTCAATGACACCTAACAACAACAACATAGGGTTTCCAAGGCTATAAAATTTTTATGGAAGCAGATAGCCTCATCTTTCTCCCTTGGCGAGGACCATAGAGTAAAGAAGTGGAACTAATTTTGACAAGAAGATGATGCCTCAATTTTCAGTAAGGTATAGTTGGCAATTTGGAAACAGTTTGTACAAAGTCCAATAATTCAAGAATACATTGCGAAGAGGACTCATTCAGAAGTCTTTGATGCAACCAACACTCATGAAAGCAGCAGTCAAGAAATCAAAAGGCATATTGCAAATCAGGGGCACAAGGCATAGTTGTTGTTGTTGTCAGGTGCCATCAAGTCAGAACCGACTCATAGCAACCCCATGCACAGCAGAACGAAACAATGTCCGATCCTGGGCCAAGGCATAGTAGACAAATCTTCTTTAAAGATATCCATTTGAGGACTAAAGTGCATCTGACCCAAGCCATGGAATTTTCATTTGCCTCATATATATGAAAGTTGGGCAATGAATAACGAAGACTGTAGAAGAATCGATGCATTTGAATTATGGTGTTGGAGAAAAAATTGAAAGTACCATGACCTACCAGAAGAATAAACAAATCTGTTTTGGAAAGTGTCTTAATAAGCTAGGTTCTCTAGAGAAGCAAAACCAGTGAAATTTATATGGGTGTATATATATATATCAGGGTCACATAAACCAAGATCAACAGACCAAATACCTGGCAGCAGTCTTTAAGAAGATTGGGACTCCCTTCGCAAATTTGTTTGTTCCTCACTGTTCTGGTAAATGGTGTGTCTCCTGGGCACTCCATGAGTGGATTTATGGTTCTATCCTGATAAATCCGTTCTAACATGCCCATTTCCAGAAGTCATTGGATTCCTTCATCTACAGCAGAGGTGAGGAACAACTAGCCCTCAGGCCATATTGTTGTTGTTGTTGTTGTCAGGTGCCATCG
>NW_006408577.1:924509-939976 GCF_000296735.1 Chrysochloris asiatica
AATGTTGTTTATTGGTCCAGTGGTGAGGATTTTTGTTTTCTTGACATTGAGATGCAATCTATATCGAATGTTGTGCTCTTTGATCTTCATCAGTAAATGTTTCAAGGCCTCTTCACTTTCAGCAAGCAAGGTTGTATCATCTGCATATCGCAGTTTGTTAATGTGTCTTCCTCCAATCCTGATGCCACATTTTTCTTCATAGAACCCAGCTTCTCAGATTATTTGCTCAGCATACAGGTTGAATAAGTATACACCATCACATTAGGGATTAGTTAATTAAATGTTTGACCAAATATAGCAGTTTAATTTTTAAGTTGATAATTTTGTATGGCCTATGAATGATGCTATATATTTGGGCAGAAAAATGATTCCCCACCTGTGCTGGTAGCATAGTAGTTACAAGTTGGGTTGCTAATCTCAGTTCAAAACTACCAGCCACTCTTCAAGAGAAAGATGACACTTTCTGCTCCTGTAAAGATTTGCCACCTTGCAAACCCTATCCAGGGACACCATGATTCGGAACCGACTCCACGGCACACCACCACTCCTGCTCTACAGAATAACATGGCAGGTCTGGTACTTCAACTTGATGTTATTGTAGGTTACTGCATATTCCATGCTTCAGTGAAACAATGAATAAATCACAAGATCCTCTCCTAACTGCTTGAACTAAAACATGAATGAAGAATCTGTGCTTAGTGGGCCCATATCAATACACTCAGACTGATCCAACCTTATGTTCCTTACACCATCATCCCACATCAACATTAATAGTCATTCCAACACATCTTCTCCAGGTGTCTGTTTGCACATGTTTGAAAAACTAAACAGTTCTTTTGGAGTGCAACATACTTCTTCCTGAGTCACACTTTGTACTTCACCTTTTGCGGCCCACTGGAACTTAAGTCTAGTGATGGATTTAGAAGTAGTATTTGGTAGTGTTTCCTGGGACCATTCAGCAGTCTTGCAAGACATCTCTCTAAAGTAATGCCCTAGGCAATGCCTCAGGCATCATCTCAGCAGGCACAGCTCAGCTAATCTCAAGTGTGGGCAGAGGGGATAATTGTTTTACTGATAATGGATTAGCAGACAAAGACGGAGTAATCTCTTCAAGTGGAGGGATGGGGCTGTTGGCAAGAGTAATTAGACAGGATTTAGAGTTCAGTGTCTCCAGCTTCTGGATTATCTGCTCATCTGTCCCCATCCCAAGTCTAGGGATCCCATTCAATCAATGCCCTCACTTTAACATTCAAGACTGGGAATTCAGTTGGCATTGTAATCCAGTCTCTCTTACAATAAGACTCTGGGTTTGGTTTGGGGCAATATCAGCTCTGTTTCTGTAAGAAATAGGATCTCTTTCAGGGAACACATGGAAACTTTCAGGTCTTTTATGTATTATTTGAGCTGTAACTCCAAAGCCCTGAGCTGGTCTCTTTCCTTTACCACTTGGTCTATTGTCAGTAGAACCAGCCAACCAGCTTCTCTATACTTCTCATCCTTTGTAAGGATGAGATTGCAGAAAAGTATCAAACACACAGTCACTTAGAGTCCTGTAGTCACCAATGCTTGATCGACAGGTGGTGATATTTTGCATATTAATGTTGCCTCATGGGTTAGCAGCACCCTCTTTACCAGTAGAAGCATAATTTTCAGTGCCATTAAAACCAGTCAAATTTGAGAACCAACTTAGAAAACCCATCCTTTTGATTTTGCTTCTCTAGAACCACTCCACCACCACTTGTCTGTCAGTTTGTGGCACTGTGGTGGCTTGCGTGTTGCTGTGATTCCAGAAGCTATGCCACCGGTATTATACCAATGGCATATAATACCAGCAGGATAACCCATGGTGGAAAGATTTCTGCTGTGTTTCCAGACTAAGACTAAGAATAAGGAGAAACAGACCACTTAAGGTGTTATAGAAGAATACTGAAAGTACCATGGACTGCCAAAAGAACAAACATACCTGTGTTAGAGGAGGTACAGACAGAATGCTCCTTAGAAGTCAGAATGTCCAGATTTCGTCTTTCATACTTTGGACATATTATCAAAAGGGACCAGTCCCTGAAGAAGGACATCATGCTTGGTAAAATGAAGGGTCAGTAAAAAAATGGAAGACCCCCCCACCCCCACAATGAGATGGATTGGCACAGTGGGAGCAGCAATGGGCTCAAGCATAGCAATGATTGTGAGGTTGGCACAGGACTGGGCAGTGTTTTGTTCTGTTGTACATAATATCGCTATGAGTTAGTACCAATTCAATGGCACCTAATAACAATAAGAATCACTCCAGGTACCAAATGTCTTAGGCTGGGTCCTCTAGTATATGTAAAGAGAGGTTTATATCAAGGAAATTGCTTACGCAGTTGTAGAGGTGACAGAGTCACAAGTCTAGGTCAGATAAACCACCAGGTCAGAGGGCAGGCAGGCAGGCAGGCAGGGCAAGGGAGGCAGGGCAGAAAGGCAGACATGTCTGAAAGGTAAGAAGGCAGGCTGTTAATGAGTTCCAGAATTGGCAGGTAATAATAGAGCACGCTAGAGACCTGGTGTGGTGCTGTGAGTTAACACTGCAGGCTGCAAAACCATTTGAGCTGCAAGGTCGTCAGTGACTCGAAGGCACTTAATGTCAACAACAAAACATCAATATAGCAGGCTATTGGCTCAAGTCCAAGGAACCAGAGGTCATTGGATGAGGAGGGTGCAATATTTAGACCCAGAAAACAAACAAGCAAGCCTTGTCCGAGTGTCCAGCATATGGTGGAAGCAGCCAGCAATCCTGAGGAAGCTTCCCTACAGTTGACTGGCTGTACATATCTGACCTCATCATTGTAATAAATCTCATCATGGGTATAACTACATTTCAACTGTCAAACCACTGACAATCCCTGCTCAGTCAACTTGGCACAGAGCCTTAATTATCACTAAAGGAATGCAGCTAGAATGTTCCTTGAAAGTGAGGATGGTAAGACTTCCTCTGTCATACTTTTGACATGTTTTCAGGAAGGACCAGTCCCTGGAGAAGGGCATCATGCTTGATAACATGGAGGTTCAGCAAAAAACAGGAAGACCCCCATTGAGATGGATTGGCAAAGTGGCAACAACAATGGCCTTACATATAGCAACAATTGAGAGGATGGTCGTTATGAGTCAGAACCAACTAGACAGTACCTAATAGCAACAGAGTTCAGGGATAAACCAAAAACTAAGTCCACTGCCATCAAGTTGATTCTGAGTTACAGTGACCTTATAGCAGAGAGTAGACCCACTCCCTGAAGTTCTGAGACTGTAAATGTTTAGGGAAGCAGATAACCTTATCTTTCTCTCACTCACCGTTAGTGGCTTCCAACCACAGACCTTGCTTAACTTATTGTACCACCAGGGCTATTGAGTTCAATATTCAGCATAAATAACAGAGTTTTCCTTACTCTTTTGTTAACTACTATAAAGTCAAGTCTGCTTTACTTTACAATAGTAACAAAACCTGAAAGTTCAACTACTTATAACTGTTTGGGGATATAAATACTGGGCTGTTAACTGCAAGATTGACAGTTCAAAACCACCATCTGCTCCTCAGAAACTCTATTCAGATTTGCTATGAGTCAGAAGCAACTTGATGGCATTTAGCAACACGGACAAAACAACAATAAGGAGCCCTGGAGGGTCACTGGTTTAGCATTCTGCTGCTAATCTAAAGGCTTTCAGGCTGAATTGATCAATTGCTCTGCAGGAGAAAGATGTGGCAGTGTTTTTCTAGGAAACAGTTCTAATCTCTGTTTTAGGGTTTCTATGAGCCAAAATCGACTCTCAGCAACGGAATTGGGTTTGGAGTTCAAACAACTGTAGTATATTCCCCAAACCAGGCCTAGATTCTCCAAATACCTATATAAACCAAATACCTATATAATCCCCTATATAAACCAGGCCTAGTTTCTCCAAATACCTCTCTAATACATTTTTAGGGTGCTTTTTGTGACCAACCCTCTTCAAGAGGAAGATGAGTACAGTGGTGTCTTAAACTGGGGTCTCAAGAGAAGCTAAACCTGTGAAGCTTATACATATATGTGATGGTCAACTTGATTGGACAATGGGTCTCAGTAGTTTGGCAGTAGTGATGTCCCATGATGAGACCTGATATAATGTAATCAGCTCCGCGATGAACTGTGCTATGAGCAGCTCATCAATTGAAAGGCAGCTTCCTCAGGATGTGGTCTACTTCCAACATAAACATATGAGCATTCTAACAAAGTTCTCCTGTTTTTTGCTGTATCTGGACTCTGCATCTAGCTCATCATCTGACCTCTTTGGATTTGAGCCAACAATCTTCAATATTGCTTGCCAATTCTGGGAGTTGTGAGCCTCTGCAGCCTGTCATCTTATAGCTGACCTTGGATTCACTGGCCTCTACAGCCAGCAGCCTGTTAGCTGAACAACTGACCTTGGGTCTGTCAGCCTCTGCAGCTATGTGAATTGGAGGGAGGGGAGATCCCTCCAGCATGATGTCTAACCCACACACTTGGAACTTGCCCAACTAGGAAAGCATGATTCAAACATAAGTAGTCTGGCTCCTTCTTTCTTTATTATTAAACCACTTGTGATGGTTAAAGTAGTGTGTCAACTTGGCTGGGCCACAATTCTTCCTATCTGAGTAACCTTGGGTAAGTTACTACATACCTGTGCCCTAGTTTCCACATCTATTGGATAGAAATAACAGTATTTATCCCTTTGAAAACTTTTTTTTTTTTTTTCCCCATGAGAGTCCATTCCGGCTCATGGATTTTCTGCCTTAAGTGTACATAAAGATTCCTAGTCTTGGAAATTCTACCTGACAGTTCTCTATCCTACAGGAAGGAGCCTTAGGAGTTGGAATGGACTCCACAGCAGCAGATAATCTTTATGGCAGTAACTTTACAGAAGAAGACCACCAAGACTTTCTTTGACAAAGATGGGTGGGTTCAAAATGCCAACTTTGAAGGTAGTAGTTAAGTGCCTAGTATATAATAAGTGTACACATTATTAATCACATTAAGAGAGTTGGCCATAGTTAAAGGTGCATTTTGGTATTTTAAGATACTTAATTAAGATTTCATTTGTACCAACATGGGAAACAGGAGATGAATCTGGTAAACACATCTGAAAGAAACAGATCATTAAGAAAGTTAGGATTGAGCCTAAGAGAGTTGGTTGGAGCCAGAAAAGACTAGATTTGTCAGTTAGGTCCTCCAAGAAGGAGATGCGGAGAAAAAGTTGGAAATGTTAAAGAAAGAGAGAGGAAACAGAATTGGGCAGGCGAGCTCCAAAGGGGAAGCACAGAGGAGTGAAATAACTCAGTCCTTGTATGACAGTCTTGCTCAGACGATTGTTCCTCCACTGTCTTCAAGGCTGTTCCTGAATGAGACTGTAATGTTGCTGCTATTTTCAGCTTTCATTTATGTACTGAGATAATCCATCCATAAATTAAGGTTGGCTCTTTTCCTTCCTTCCTTTGGTGGTTTGAGTTCTTCTCCCCCTCATATGGCTCTCAGTATGAGCTTAAGGGAGGGATGTTGCTGTGGTCATAATGGTGACATGGAGATTGGTACCATCTGCTCATGTAGGTTTCGTATGCCCTCTCATCTTCCTTGCGCTTCATTCAAAATGTAAGACTTCTATTTTATGATGGACTGTGGCTGGGTCCTTCAGAATTTATGGTATGTCCAACAAGATACATTTTATGATGGGTCACAAAGTAAGCCCATGGTCAAGCATTTTGTCTCTACCAGTAGCGTGCCAAAAGCTGTTTTTCAAAAAGCATGCAATTCTCCACTGCAGATGGATGGCCCCAGGAGCCTGAACTGTAATTCACCCACTGAGATTTCCATAAATTCCATACTGCGTCTTTATTCACAACTGACACCCTAATATCAAAGTGTCTGCCAGACCATATGGCCCAAGTGACATATTTGTACCACAGCCCAAATGTACTGCAAGCTCTTTTCTATGTCAGGTTCTATGCAGATCTGGTAACATTTATATCACTTTCCTAGGTGTAGAATACATTGCTTCAAGAACCAAAGTTTCCAAAGCAATGTGCTTTCTTGTTTCTTGTAGAGGATGCAAGATGTAGCAATTTGTCTCTTTCTTTAGAGGAGATATCTTATACTTTCCTGAGCATTAAGTCCTTAAAACTTGTACTGGAAGGACAGGTCCCTGAATCTTCATAAGGTTTATTTCCCACTCTCTGGAGTACAAGTGACTTATCAAATTTCCAGTCTGATAACCACCGCTTGTTCAACCTGTTCTATCAGCAATGATATCACTGACAAAATGAATCTATATGATATCCTGCAAGCTTTGCAGACGGTGCCTATTTCATGAGAAAGAGCAGGAAAATGAACATAGATAGCCCTGGTGCAAAAGTGTCAAATTGTGTTTGTTTCATGTACATATGAACGATTTCTAATTGTCTCTCTAGATTTGGATATAAAAAAATATATTCTCCAAATTAGTGACCACATGCCATGTATCCACATTTGTTGCAATACTATGCTTGATGTGGAAGCTACAATTGGGGCTGCTACTGTTGTGGTGTGGCACTGTGGGTTAATGAGCTGGACTGCAAGGTCAGGTTGAACTGATAGGTTGGCAGTTCAAGCTCACCAGCTGCACCACAGAAACCCTATACAGGGTCGCTATGGGTTGGAACTGACTCAACGGCACTATACACCAACAACAACAACTTGATTGAGTTTACAATCACTCTCCTAATTCATCTGTTGGATCAGGTGGGTTAAATCCAATGGCAATATGATGAGGACTAGAAGCCCTAGTAACTCAGTTAAATGTTCAACTGTTAACTGAAAGTCAGTGGTTTAAACCACCAGATGCTCCACAGGAAAAATACATGACAGTCAGTTTCCATGAAGATTACAGATTTGGCAACCCTATGGACTGTTGGATCACTATGAGTCAGAATTCACTTGATGGCAATGGTTTTTGTTGTTGTTGTTCATGATGGGGACTATCTGCATCATTTATATGTTTAAGGGTAACATTCATCTTTATTTCCCCTTGGAAGATGATATTGTTTTAGATTTAGTCTCCTGACCAGTTTCAATAGTCTGTTTTTGCCCTTCCTTGTTACGATCGTTTTTGGAAAGAATTTTCTGACCTCACATAATATATGCATTCTGACATGTCCAGTCCCCAGAGCATTTTACTTTCTCCGTGGTCATCTGTGGCAATTTAGGCATTTCAATTTTGCCCAGCATGGACCATTGTGGTCACTGGGCTTCTAGAAGACACGCTAGATACAAATTTGCTCTGTCCACTTTGATCCTTGCCAGGGTGTTAAATTCCATATTGCAATAGATTGCCCTCAAGTCAATAAACATTCCCTTATCTGGCATTATGTTCCAGCCCTTTTCACCAATGCAAAGTTTTAACAAATGCACCAGCAAATTGTGCACCATATACCACCTGAGATGGGATTCTCATTGATAGTCTGGCAGTGATTGAGTCAATCTCGAAATCCCAATTTACCACTTATTTTTCAGATTATTCTTAGTACCATTCTTAGCATTCAATGTCTGATTTGGGTTCTTTGAGAAACAGACACTAAGATGGAGACAGAAGTGAAAAAGTTTATTGAAAAGTAACATCTGTGAAAGGAAAAGGGAGGGGTGAGCCAACAGACCAGGATGCAGCTCTGACAAGGTCTGTAGCAACCCAACAGAGAGGTCCAGAGCAAGGATTTCCTATTAGAAGGATCTTGTATTGGGTGGGAGTCAAGTCCCTTATACCATAGTCTTACTTGGTTGTTGGCAAAAGAAATATGACCTCACCTCAAAGCTGAGTTTGACCTGAAGGAATTACCAACTGGAGGCCACTGCATCTTCTTTGTGGATCTGAGCAGCACGCTTCTGTCTGCCATATTAGACACTACTACCAGAGAGCTGTTAGAAATAATTAAATTTGTTTCACATATTCCAAATTTCTTAATTAGCTCAGCACTGTTTCAACAGTTGTATGGGAAGACTTGTCAAATCAGAGGAGATGCTCAACTTTCTATAGGTTAACTTTGCACAGGTAAAAGATAATATAAATACTTGTATTTCAGAGATTTCATACCTTCAGAGGAAATGTTGATCAAACCCTTATGAAATGGTAATTAATAGAGAATTTTATATTCTTCATTCTGACTTAATTGATACTAACCACAACTATTCAGTTTCACCATCAAACAGTTTTCTGCTTTTCTCTGAAACAACAAGCCTGAAGAGTCTCCTTTAGGCAACAGACGAATCTTTTTTTCTTCAATCAAGGACAGTCTCCGAGCTCTTGGAGAAGATTGTACTGGTTACTCTGAACTATTGTTATTTCAAAGTATACACTTTTGTATGCAGGCTTGCTTCCTACCTAACATTGCTTAGAGAATTTCCAGGCCAGAATACTAAGTCAAGATTGCCTAGGATCTTTTCAGTTTGGAAGCAGATATATTTCTTCAAAGCAGGTGGCTTCCTCCAAGGTCCAGGAGAATGGAAACTAATTATAGTGGCCTGAAAAAATACTGAGGGAAATGTTATTTGATTATTTATTTAAAATACATATATTTTTGTATTCTTTTAATCTTTTCTTTTCTTTTTTAAGATACACAAGACAGCCCTTTCTTTGTCTTCTGAAGTTATTTCAAATCTTCCACTTAGTGGACTCTGCTTTGGGGATATGACTCCCACTGACACCTAAGAAGTGCGAAACACACTTTTACTGAGGCTTCTTACTTCCATAGCAATGTGGGTTTTTTTTTTCCCTTCCTCATGATGATGGGGTTTATTAGAGAAACAACAGGTTACAATTCAGCATCAGGAACGACTCAGTTCTTTGATCAGGACAGCCTCTTCTCAACCATGCCAGTAGGCACCCCATTCTCTGGCTACCTAGCCTGACCTCCGCCCTGCTTCAAAAAACCTAACCCTACTGCCATGGTATCGGTGCTGTGATCTTGCCTAGGGTTTCTCAGGCGGCAAAAAGCCTCATCTTACTCCAGCAGAGTGGCTGGTGGGTTTAAAGTTAGAAGTCCAGTGCTAATACAAAGCACCACCAGGATCTTGTTGTCCATCTTGGCAAGTGTAATGAAGTTCTTTAGTTTTGCCAATACATGTTCAAGGGGCTCCCCGCTGCATCAAGAAACCTCCTGTCCAAAGATGCTCAGCTCTCTTACTCCGTGAGCACACCCATTATAGCCCTCTTTCTCTGTGGACTGGGAGGCCCACTGTACCACCTGGCACCAGTTTACTGGTTCTGTTGCTTCCATTTCTCTGCGGCCTCTTTGTGCCCCCTTCGATATTACAGCTGTCTCCTGGGTCTAGGAGATTCTCAGCACAGGGACCCCAGGTCCAAAAGACATGTTCATTGCTCTTGTTTTTTCTTGGTGGTAGTGAGGTCCCCCCTTTCTGCCTCTAGGAAATCTCATCTGATGGCAAAACTGAACCCCCTCATTAAAGTCCCATACATCTTATTTGCATGGTTCCACTTTCGCAAGGTCTTCTAGTGGCTCATTTGACTCCCATCTTGGGCATTTACAACGCAGGCTTTTTGCAGACATCAGTGCCTGTGTTACTTCCTAGAATTGATTCATTTTCCTATTGCTGTTGCTGCCATCAAGTCAGTTCTGACTCAATGATCCTTTATAGGGTTTCCAAGGAGTAGCTGGTAGGTTTGAACCACTGACTTTGTGGTTAGTAGTTTGGTGCTCATCCTACAGAGCCATCCCAGAACTCCATTTTCTGGTTGGTAGTAACTTATTTTATAGTTTCGAGTATGGAGGCACCAGTAGCCAAGAAACAAGACCCAGGGGGCCCTTGGACCAGTCCTGGCTGGTGTGGTGCAGCACTCTAAGGCTGGCCCCTGGAAATCTGTTGTCTACACTGCTGTGCTCCTCTCCAGATTGAGACTTGGGTGGGCTGCTTAACTACAAGTCCATCAAACAGGAGTTCAGAAATGAACAGCGTCACGGTAGTCAGCGCTCTCCTCATCGTCTGTATCTGTATACGACAACGCATCTGCTCCTTCGGGAAAGAACACCTGGTAGACTGCTGTCCAGGCATATTTAGAGTCAAACATGATTTCACAGTTGATCTGAAATTCAGATTTAGCTGGGCACCCGCTTCTTCTGCCTGCCTGAGACAGAGGCTTATTTTACCAGATGGGCTGTCACCTCTTTCTTCCCTTCCCAATATGCACTCTACTGTGGGCTCCCCAAACTGTGTTCACATGGAGTCTTTGTTCTATAGTGCTGCTTTCCCAGAAACACCACAGTGGTGGGCTTCAGCAAACAAACGTAGTCACTCACGATTCAGGAGGTTAGAAGTCCATATTCAGAGCACCAGCTCTTGGGGAATGCTCTCTCTGTGTCAGTTCTGGAGGAAGATCCTTGTCTCCTATTAGCATTCTTTGGGGATCTCTCTGTGTCTGGCCTCATTCTTCCCCTGGGCCTAGAAGGTTCCCAGCACTGGGACCCCAGGTCCACATTCTCCATGACCAGCTCTTTTTTCTTGGTGGCAGTAGGTCCCCCCTCCCCCCTTACATTAGATCAGGGCTGTGACCTGAGTAAGGGAGTTTCATCCTACCCTAGTCCCCTTGCATCAGGGCTGATCACATCGGTTCACATCATGGGGGATGATTATATCATCACGTAACTGCCAAACCACTGAGAATCATGGTCTTGCCAAATAGACAAGTACTTTTGGGGAGACACAAGTCAATCTGTGACACACTGCTGCTAGCACATTGCACACACTATTCATACAGCTTACCATGTGTCACAGTTGTCTTCAAGTAGGGCCAGAATGTTAGTGTAACTGCAGCTCACGTTGGACACATGAACACACACTCACTAAGTAACTATGTGTAGGTCACAGAGGTGGAAAATGCTTCTCATGATCAGCACAGAAACCACCCACTGGGCTTGAGGGATGAGAGTGGTACAGTACTAAAGACACTGAATGGGGCTTGCTCTCAGTTCTGTTCAATAATACTTAGAATTTTGTTCTTGGCTCGCTCTTTGTCCAGCTTCAAAAAGTCAGTTCTTCAAATTGCTTCTTGACAGACAGGAAAGTACAGCCAGATGAATGTTTTTGTTTCTCTCTGGGGACATCATCTGGCTCTCACCCTTTCAGCTCCTTGAAGCAAAAGAGACACTGGGCCAAGTCAGGTTCATTCTCAGTGAGGCAGTGGATGAAACCAACCTCAGCCATCCTCTCCAGGGTTCAGGATGGGCCACTTTTGGAACATAGAGATGTGGTGGTCCTTGAGCTAGGGCTGCCACGCTAGGGGCAATGAGAGGGCACCTCTTCTGCTAATACCAACCAACACTGCAATTCAAACCCGGCCCAATGTAGTTTGTGTGTGTGTGTGTTTTAGTAAGAATACCCTGATATAATTAGACAAATAAATTGTACAACAAGATCACACCTGAAGTATCACATTTGAGTATAATACTATTTAGTCGGGTATTAACAGGATTGTTTTATATGTGGAGTCCAATTCATGAAGGACATTACTTTTGAAGGCAGCCATGAAGGTCAACTATTTGAGAAGTGACCATTGCCCTAGAAAACAGAAGAACACGGGCACTTCTTTGATCAAAGGATGCTCATTAATCCCAGACAGAGAGGAATAGGTCTGGCATACTGAAAGGTTTACCTAAAATATTTGAGCATAATGTAGGTTTTTGTTTTGTTTTGTTTTTTGAGGGGGTGAACATTATACTGACTTCCAAAGGGATGCTGGGAAACATAAGGATAGTTTGGGTTGTCACCATGCCTAGAGAAGCAGGCATTGAAGCATAGGGCAAGTGTAGGGAGGGGACAGGGAGACCTCAATGTCCACAGAATACTAAATAGAACTATTCCACACAACATACCTCTTGCATTGACACAAGAATCACAGAAATAGATAGTTTAAGTCATAACCTTTATTCAAGTTTAGTGAAGTTGCTTAACAATTTTTTTTTCCTCCATGTAACTCAGTTGGTGGGGCTTTTGAAAATATAAGATTATTTTGAATGAAATGCACAATTATATTTGCTTGCCATATCCAATTGTACTGTGACTGGTCCTGTTACTGATATAAGCATGGTTAATACTAATGCAGAAAAACTAAAGTCATATTTTTAAAAGCAAGGTAATATGGAGATTCCAAAGTGATAAATCTATTCTTTAATTTCTCTTTAAATGTTTTTTTCTCTAATGTGAAACAAAACTCAAAATCATGAAAAAAAAAAAAAAAAAAAAGACCGGGCTTACTGGTTGAATTGACTGATGTTGGAACCTCCAAAACCATTTCAGGTCTGGAAATGAACACACCCCCATGGCTCAATTACAGCCAAATAATGTTGTTGTTGTTGTTAAATGCTGTTGAGTCAGTTCCGACCCATAGCGACCCTGTTTAGGGTTTCTGAGGAGTGGCTGGGGAATTTGAACCACCGACCTTATGGTTCAAACGAACTTCACAGATTAGTGCATTAACCCAGAGCACCACACAAGAACTCCAAACAATAGACAGATCTATAAAGGAACTCTGGTAGCATAGTGGTTATGAGTCAGGCTGCTAACCTCAAAGTCAGCAGTTTGAAACTACCAGCTGTTGCACAGGAGAAAGATGAGGCTCTCTGCTCCCATAAACATTTACAGCCTTGGAAAGCCTATAAAGGGTTATCATGAGATGGAACCGACTCCACAGCACATAACCACCATCACTACTAAAAGGGGAACAGTAATACTAGGGAGGTAACACTCCTTAGAATAATCAACCATTTGAGATCAAAAGGGCAGCATTTCTCAAAGACAAAGTTCAAAAGGGTTAGGAAAGAGGAAGAATGGAAACAGGAAACCCAAGGAGGAAATGAGGCAAGTAATTTTATATTGTGGGGGTTGCAATCAATGACATGAAACAACATGTGTATGAGTTGTTGAATGGAAAACTGATTTGCTCTATAAAGCTTCATCCAATTAACAATAATAAGTTACAACGTATACATATATATGAGGAGGCTTGGAAAAGTTTAATATAAAAATGTCATAATATTCTCATTCTGTTTTTCCATGAACTTTTTGAAGCCTCCTTGTATGTTTTTTTTCTCAGGGTGCCCAAATCTCAGATGAGCGTGTTAATCACCCTGAAAAATGAAAACTTTGACTCACTGCTGTTTGACTGAAGTCATATCATGTTTTCAATATTTTAATGACTTTCCAGTGCTTATGTAACACATGTAATAGCTTAAAAGTATTCTTGGAACTAGGTCTGACAGTTTGTACAAAAACACATTAATTGGGGTGGCCAACAACTTTTAACTGCCACAGGGCATGTTTTGATACAAGGGGTGGGTAGGAACAAAAACAAAAACTTCTCCAAAGGAGAGAGGGCTCTGTTCCTTCCCTAAGCCTACATCCCCCCACCTATGTTTCTCTTTCTGATGTGCTTCCAGAGGCTTTCCTTTTCAGATAAATTTTACAGTTGCCAGAAAATAAATAACGCCTTCTGCAAATGAAAGCTGAAGTAGGAAAGAAGTTTTCAGGGAAGAGAAAGTTGGGATGAAGAGAAAAATAGAAAGAAAAAAGAGAAGAGCATAAAGGTTAAAAAAAAAAAAGCAGTTAAAAAAAAGAAAGAGAAACAAACAAATAAAATAGTAGCAAGAATTGAAATTTGGAATCACAATCCAGTAGGAATTATCAATGATTGCAGGTAAGAGGACAAAGTATTTTTCTTTAAGACAAGAGAACAAGTTGAATATTTTATGTGCTACGTGCTCAAGTCTTAGCACAACCTGGGCCTCTGGGAAGCAGAAGGGAGCATACGAGGCCCAGCTAATTCACCAGGCTGCAAATGCTGACCTCTGTCAGGAAAATCAAGAAGGCTAATCTCAAATCTTAGGAAGCAGTAGAGAATGGTCATTAAAACAGGACATCCAGAGCCAAATGATCAGTTGCCATAGAATAGACTGTTGTTGTTGTCAAGTGTCATCGAGTTGGTTCCAACTCAGTGACCCCTGTACAGGGTTTCTCAGGAGTGGTTGGTGGGTTGGAACTGCTAATCTTGTGGTTCAAACCAACCTTGCAGTCCAGTGCATTAACCCACAGTGCAACACCAGGACTCCTCTAGATTTAAATCCCAGTTCTTCACTTCAGCTGTATTAGTCATTTATTGTTATTGTTAAGTGCCACTGAGTCAGTTCCAACTCATAGGGATCCTGTATAGGGTTTCCAAGGAGTGACTGGTGAGTTTGAACCATGAACTTTTCAGTTAGCAGTCCAGTAGGACCACACCAAGACTCCAATTGTTTATTAGTGTGTAATATAACTTACTCTATAATCTAGAAGCCTAAAACAGCAATGATTATTTCACAATTTCTGTAGGTCAGGAATCCAGGGACAGCGTTACTGGGTCTTCTTGCTCAGGGTCTCCTGCTGTTGTTGTTAAGTGCTGTTGAGTCCATTTTGACCCAAACTGACTCTATAGGGTTTCTGAGGAGCAGCAGGTGAGCTTGAACCACTGACCATGCAGTTCAAACTGACTTTAGAGTCCAGCACATTAGCCCCCAAGACGACAATCATAGTGTCACTATGACAGACCTGGAATCCACTTCCAAGCCACTTCATGTGGCTTTTGGCAGGCCTCAGGTTCTCTCTAGACAATAGTTAGAGACATTAGTTCCTTCCCACTCATGTGGTACTTCTCCATAGGGTAGCACATACGCCAGCTGGCTTCCATCAGAGCCAACAAGTGAGAAAGGGTGAGACAGGCCATCATCTCATCTCATCTTCAAAGTGCAAAGCCTTAATTTTTGCCATATTTCATTTGCTAGAATTTAATCATGAATGACAGTCTACACAGGAGACAGCATGAATACCAGACCATGGAAAGATCATTTGAGACCTTCTGAGGCTGTTCTCATACCAGTTAGATAACCCAACCAAACAAATCCAGTTTCCTTAACTCTAAAATGGGATAAATAAATATTTATCTCATAGAGTTATTCAAGGATGAAATGAGGTAATGTATGTAAAGTGCTGAGAATAGTGTCTTATGTTGTTGTTATGTGTTGTGGAGTCGGTTCCGACTCATAGAGACCCTGTACAGGGTATCCGAGGCTGTAAATCTTTACGGGAGCAGAAAGCCTTCATTCGCTGATGCAGCACAACTGAAAATGAGGAGAAAGAGTGCAAACATCCATTAGTAACTGAAACATGGAATGCACAAAATATTAATCTAGGAATATTGAAAGATGTAAAAAATGAAATGAAAAAGCCTTAGTGAGCTGAAATGGACTGGTATTGACCATTTTGAATCTGACAGTCACATGGTTTGCTATGCCATAAATGACAAATTGAAGACAAATGGCCTCACATTCATCATCAAAAAGAACATTTCAAGATCTATCTTGAAGTATATATCACTGTCTGTGATAGGATAAAATTCATACACCTACAAGACTA
>NW_006408577.1:940996-960036 GCF_000296735.1 Chrysochloris asiatica
CTGTGCATGGGGTCACTATGAGTTGGTTCTGACTCGATGGCACCTGACAACAACAACAACAAGGATAACCAGTATTATTTGAACTTATGCACTAATCACTAAAGCCAGTAATGATGAAACTCAAGACTTCTACCAATTTCTTCAGTCTGAAATTGATCAAACATGCAATCAAGTTGTATTGATAATTACCAACAATTGGAATGCAAAGGTTGGAAACAAACAGGGAGGATCAGTCATTGGAATCTGGCCTTGGTGATGCTTGAAATCACATGATGTATTTTGCAAGGCCAATGAATTTTTTTATTTCAAATTGCTTTTTAAAACAACATAAAAGTTGATCAGTCATACACGTGGACTTTACCAGATGGAATAAACAGAAATAAAAATCTACTACATCTGTGGAAAGACATGGTGGAAAAGCTCCATATCATTAGCTAAACAAGGCCAGGAGCAGACTGTGGAACAGACCATCAATTGCTCATATGCAAATTCAAGCTAAAGCTGCAGAAATTAAAACAAGTCCATGAGAGTAAAAATAAGACCTTGAACACATCCCTCCTGAATTGAGAGATCATCCCAAGAACAAATTTGATGCGTCGGACACTAATGACTGAAGACCAGAAGAGTTGTGAGATGACAGGAAGACAACAAATGATCACTAAAAAGGTAAGAAAGAAAAAAAAAGATCAAAATAGACGTCAGAAGAGACTCTGAGGTTTGCTCTCTAGTGTAGAGATTCTAAAGCAAATGGAAGCAATGAGGAGGTAAAAGAGCTGAACAGAAAATTCCAAAGGGCGGCTTGAGAAGACAAAGTCAAATATTATAATGAAATGTGCAAATATCTGGTGTTAGAAAACCAAAAGAGGAGAACACTTAGCATTTCTCGATGAAAGAACTAAGGCAAAAAAGTCTTGACCATCAATATTGAAGGATTCTTTGGAAAATGTATTGAATGATATAGAATGCATCAAAAGAATGTGGGAGGAATACACAGAGACACTGTATCAAAAAGAAATGGTTAGTGTTCATTTAAACTGTTTATATTTATTGTGATTATTGATTGATTTATTTTATTTCTAACGTGTTACATTAGGTTTTCTTTTAAGTCTCTTTTGGATCCTATTGTTACTAAGTGCTGTTGAATTGGTTTCGATTCACAGAGTTCCTGTATAGGGTTTCCAGAGTGATTGGTAGGCTTAAATCACCAGTCAGCAATCCAGTGCTTATACGTCAGCACTATATCACCTTATACTATTGGTTATTAATGTAGCTATTTCCAAACCAAAGTTTTACACCTCATCGTATACAAGCAAAGATGACTGATTTCTAGGAATTATTCAGACATATTGTCAGGAGGGACCAGTCACTGGAGAAGGCTATCGTATTTGGTAAGGTGGAGGGTCAGAGAAAAAGAGGAAGACCCCCCAGCGAGATGGATTGGCCAAGTGGCAGCACCAATGGACTCAAGTGTGGCAACAGTAGTATGGCTGGCCCAGAATTGGGCAGTGTTTTGTTCTGCTGTACATAAAGTCACTATGAGTCAGTACTGACTCAATGGCACCTAACAACAACAACAACAATCAAGAGGTAGCATATAATCAAGAGCCAATGGTACTGAAGGAATAAGTCTAAGCTGCACTGAAGGCTTTAGTGAAAAACAAAGGTTCCAAGGAGCTCTGGTAGCGTAGTGGTTACAAATTGGGCTGCTAACCTCAAGGTCAGCAGTTTGAAACTATCAGCAGTTCCATGGGAGAAAGATGAGGCATTCTGCTCCCATAAAGACGTATAGCCTCAGAAACCTTGTACAGGGTTGCTATGAGTTGGAATCGACTCCATGGCACACCACCGCCAGAAACTGATGGAATATAAATTGAACATTTTCAACAAATTGAGGCAGTACTGGAGGTTCTCACTCAACCATGCCAAGAAATTTAGAGACAGCTATCTGGCCAACTCATGGGAAGAGATCCATATTTGTGTCCATTCCAAAGAGAGGTGACCCAACAGAATGTAGAAATCATTGGACAATATCGTTAATATCCCATGCAAGTAAAATTTTACTCAAGATAATTAAAAAATGGCTGCAACATTACATTAACAAGGAAACTGCCAGAGGTTTAAGCTGGATTCACACAAGGGTATGAAATAAGGGATATCATTGCTGATGTCAGATGTATCTTGGTTGAAAACAGAGTATACTAGAAAGTTGTTTACCGTGCTTTATTAACTATACAAAGACCTTCAACTCTGTGGAGCATGACAAGTTATGGACCACACTGTGGAGTATTAGATATTGAATAAGGAAGCAGAATTGATGCATTTGAGAACATTAAATGTTAAAATTAAATATTAAATATTAAAAGTACCATGGACTGCTAGAACAGCAAACATATGTGTTCGAAGTGCAACCAGAATGCTCCTTGGAAGCCAGGATGGTGAGACTTCATCTCTGATAATAATTCAAGCATCCTGTCAAGAGGGACCAGTACCAACAGAAGGATATCATGCTTGGTAAAGAGGAAGGTCAGTGAAAAAGAGGAAGACCCCGATGAGACGGATTGGCACAGTGGCAGGAGCAATGGACTCAAGTTTAACAATGATTGTGAGGATGTTGCAGGACGAGGCAGAGTTTCATTCTACTGTGCATAAGGTTGTTATGAGTTGGAATCAACTCTATGGCACCTAACAACAACATTTTTAGGTCTGCGGTTCAAACTCACCAGCCACTCCTCAGAAACCCTATATAGTGTCGCTATGAGTTGAAACAAATTAAAAACAACAACAAATGTAAAAAATGGAGTCCTGGTATGGCACTGTAGGATTAGCACTGAACTACAAAGTCACTTTCAACCGCAAGGTCAGTGGATCAAAATCACCACCTGCTTCTCTGAAAACCTATACAGATTTGCTATTAGTTAGAACAAAGTCGACGGCACTTAGTAATAGTATATTAGAATAAGGAGCTCTGGTGATGCAGGGGTTAAGTGCTCAGCTGCTAACCAGGAAGTCTGTATTTGGGGCCCATCATCCACTCTGTGGGAGAAATATACACAAGGCAGTCAGTTTCCATAACGATTACAGCCTTGCTATATATCCCAACTCATAGGCTCATTATGAGATGGGATCCACTTGATGACAATGTTTTGGTTTGTGTTTTCTTCTTTTTAATGTTAGAATAAAACAAACATTCTATCAGACAATCAAAGCTATGCTAGGAAAAATGCTGATTGTTTAGATGGTTTAAAGCTCAATGTTTTATTGGCACATTTAGGAATATAAAAATAAAGATAATTACTCATGTTTGTGTTGTCCATCAGCAAGTAGGAATTACTGTCAAGCATAGTACAAGGTCCTGTGGGGAATATGAACTCTAGAAAATGGTCTTCCTCTCTCAAGTTATTTTTCTAGTTGACAGTTTTTGTGGTCACATACCTGGCTTGACATACATTATCTTTTATTGTTTCTCTTTTGGTTTCTGAAAATTTGTGGGGAATATATACTAACACTGTAAGTCTGTCCTGCCAGACAGGGTATCATAGTGGTTAAGGTAAGTGGCCTTCAGGGGTGAAGTTGTCTGAAACAAAGCATCAGGTGCCATTTTTCCTAACATCCTTTAGTTATACCTTTCCAAAGAAGATCTCCAGCAGGCCATCTCTTTCCTTTCTTTGCCTTGTTTCTGTGATCCAGAAGTTCACTCCTTTTCCCTGGATGGATATACCTCAATCCGGCCCTACTGTTCAATTTTCTCAAGGAAAGCAAAACTCAGCGAACGTCTGTAGAGATTAACACAAGGATAGTAGAGCAGGGTTGTTTTGTTTTTGTTTTTGTTTTTTTTTCTCATTGTCCCAGGCATCTCTATTTTCCTAATGATCCATATACAACATATTATAATTTTAGCCATTAATTAATAAAAATATTAACGAATAGTTTCCATTTTCTAGTAACTACTGTATTAGATAGCACAGAGCATGTACTTGGAATTGTTTCATTTGAGAACAATTTGGTCCTTTACTAACTGAAGGCTGCTCTTGGGGGAGCTAACTTCCCAGCATTCTGGCTATGCTTGCTGCTACAGACAGAGGAAAGCCCCAGGCAGAGAAATGTAGGTACTTCTGCTAAGAAATAATCAGGGAATTTTCCACCAACCTGTAGGTAACCTCTGTAGTAGCCAAGGGATATGGTCAAGGCACCAATAGGATAGGAAACAACTACAGAAAAAAATAGCTGACACCATTCTATTTCAGTTCTAAGTAAAAATGGCTAAACTAGTTACGTAGTTCGGAGACATTGCTGCTGTTAAGTGCCGTCAAGTCTGTTCCAACTCATAGTGACATGGAAAAGGTTTTTGAGGAGTCGCTGGTGTATTTGAACTGCCAACCTTGTAGTTAGCAGTCTGTGTTTATTCTGCAGCACCACACCTGGTTGGGAAAATGACTAAACTAATGTTCTTCTTGCTCCTCTTTCAAGAGTTCCTTCACTACTGAGGGTGAAATTACAATGCACTGATTACTCCCTGTACTTTTCATCTCTCCCATTTCAAGCCTGGAGATAGATGGAGACCATGCTTGCCGAAAATGTTTGGATTTGAAAGAACTTACCCTAAGTCTCTCTGGCTTTTGTTTTCAGAATGGAGGCACCTTTGGAGAGGAAATGCTGTAGTGGAGGAGCAAAGAGAGAGAGGTGGAGGGACAAAAGTTCCTGCAATGAACCCTATACAGTGATAGTTTGGGGGATTCACAGAGGTGAGATGGAAGGAAGAATGGTTGTTTTGTGCATGTAAGGTGATTACCATCCTAGTGTGATGCTGTAGAACAATCACTGGATTGCTAACCCACAAGCTACCCCTTGGAAACTGTATACAGGGTTACCTTGAGTTGAAACTGTTTGGTGGCACTGAAACACAACAACAAGGTCATTGGAATCCAGGCACTGAACTTCTGTTTTATTGATGGGTATGAATTGATTGCTGCTGTTTTACTGTGCACTTTTTTGTGGTGCAGCTTGTTCCTTTGTTCCACATAATTTTCTGCGCTGGGTTCATTTTAATTTTACTCTTGTCGTTTTCGTCAATGTTGCTGTTTTAACAGTTACTAAATGTTTATGGCTTTCCTTTTCCTTGTTTTGATGTGAAGGTATAATAATTTCTTTTGAGGTTACCTAGTAATTTATTAATTTCTTCCCCAGTTTAAAACAGTCTGTTTTATTTTATAATTTACTTGACTTCCTCACTATTTGGAACTTCTTTGCCTACGCTTTTCTCTCTTTTTGCTTTGTAGTTGTCTGCATTATAAATTGATATTTCTGGTTTCTTATCTTCAGTCTTGTAGGTTTGTTTTACTTTAGAAACTTTTATATCTGAATTGTGTTCTGGGTGGTATTGCTATGCAAGCCAGTCTCAGATTGTTTCGTGATGTTGCTGTTTCTTAGTCCAAAGAACTCTAGTATTTTTTGTAAAATTTTGGCCTGATCATTACCAATTTCTTTAATTTCTGCTTATCTGGAAATGTTCTAATTTTGCTGTCGTATTGGTTGTCAATTGCATTGACAAATTTTTTTCTTCCCTGCCTTCTTAGTCTTATTGATTCTCCTTTGTAGGTAGCTTTTGTTTTTCTTGAACTGTTCTCAGGACTTTTTCCTTGTATTTGAGTTTGGAGAGTTTGATTATTATATGTCTTGGTGATTTTCTTTTGGGATCTATACTGTTTGGGGTTCATTCAGCATCTTGAATGATTATCTTCCTGTGTTTCATGATGTTGTTGTTGTTGTGTGCCATCAAGTCAGTTCTGACCCATAGGGACCCTTATAGGGTTTCTGAGGAGCAGCTTGTGAGATTGAATCTCCAACCTTGAGGTTCAAACTGACTTTGCAGTCCAGTGCATTAACCCACAGTGCCACACCAGGACTGTTAGGGAAGTTTTATTCCAACAACTCTTTGATTACTTTTCTGTGCTTCTCTATCCTTTCGTCAGAAGCTCACAGCTCCAGGACTACCACGTGTTTCATTTAGTTTTCCGTGTCTTTGTTATAGATGGTTTGTGTAGTATTTCCACCTAGTCCGCCATCTTGTTGCTTCACTGACAATGGGATTTTTGGAATCCCTGGAGAGAGCACAGCAATGCTATAGGATAACCACTGGACTGAGACACACAAGGTCAGTGGTTCAAGCCCACCAGCCATGCCACAAGAGAAAATGAGGCTTTCTGCTTCTGCAAAGATTTACCACCTTGGAAACCCAATACAGGGTCACTCTGAATTGGAACCAACTCCATGGCATTTAACAACAACAACAACAACAAACCCTGGTAGTGTCATGGGTTAAATGTTGTACTACTAACCAAAAAGTCAATGTTTTGAGCTCTCCAGCCACTCCATAGGAGAAAGATGAGGCAGTCTGCTTCTGTGAAGATTTGCAGCCTTTATCCCTTCAGAGTTTCAGGAACCTATTCTATTCTGTAGGGTTGCTAAGAATTGGGATTGACTCTATGGCATTGGGTTGAGACCTACCTGCAAAGGTCTCTGAGTGTCTCAATGGTTTGTGTTCAACTATTAACCTAAAGATTGGCAGTTCCAACCCACTAGTAGTGAGACAGTAGAAAGGCCTGGAGATCTGCTCTGTAAAGATCAAAGTCAAGAAAACCCAATGGAGCATTTCTGTGCTGCAACGCATGGGGTTGTCATGAGTCAGAATCAAATGTATATAAATAAGGTACAATTAGCGTATAAGGACCAGTATGTTGCCATCCTTTTTTTTTTTTTTTAATGGGTTGGTAACTTAAATTACCTTTAAAAGGTTTTCAGGAGGTTTTTTAGAAGCACAAGCAGGAATTAAAAAAAATTCTAGATTTCCTGAAATGAGTAGAATTTGATTTTTACCCTATAAAACTACACCTATATAACTGTTTTTCTGCTTTTCTGTAAAAAAGCAATTACATTTCAAATATAGGTCATCTGGATTTGAGTTATAGCAACCACACTAGTGATCATCTCTTTTTTTGGTCCCTCTTGTTAGTAATATGTAGTAAATACAATCTTGCAATGTGTAATTTGCTGATGGTATCCTTCTCAGCCATTCAATCACAGATATTCAAACATTGAATTTATAAATGAATTTTTAAAATCCCATTGCCGTTGAATCCATTCTGACTCACAGTAATGCTAGGATAGTGTAGAACTACTCCTTAGGGTTCCCAAGACTGTAAACATTTATGTAAACAACCTCCTTTTCCCTCTCTGTAGTGGCTGGTGGGTTTGAACTGCCAACTTGTAGTTAGCAGCTTGTGCCACCAGGGATCCTTACAGATAATATTGAAAATTAAAAAGTTGGTATTTGATTTACATCAGAACCAACTCATGATGATGTCAGAAGAGTCCCGTTGCAAATCAGGGACTACCTGTAACTGATATTGTTCATACCTGCACATTTTTGTAGTTATTAGGTGACATCTAGTTTGATTGTGACTTTTAGTGACTCCATGCATAAAAGAACAAAACACTTCCCAGCCTTGTGCACCCTCACAATCATGGTGGCGTTTGAGCCAATTATTACCGCTATGCCAGTCCATCTCATTGAAAGTTTTTGTCTTTCTTTTTACCCTCTACTTTACCAACATTATGTCTGTCCTTCTCAAGGAACTGGTCCTTCCCCAGGGACTAGTCCTTTCTGATAACATTTCCAAAGTACATGAGATGAAGTGCTGACATTCTTGCTTCAAAGGAGTATACTACTGTTCTTCCTCTAAGACAGATTTCTTTGTTCTTCTCGCTGTCTATGATATATTCAATATTTTTATCCAACACCATAGTTCCAATGCATCCAAATTTCCCTTGTCTTCCTTATTCGCTGTCCAACTTTAACATGCATATGAGGCAATTGAAAAATACCTTGGCTTGGATCGGGTTCATCTTAGTCCTCAAAGTGACATCTTTGCTTCTTAGTAGTTGAAAGAGGTCTTTTGCAGCAGGTTTTCCTAATTGCCTAATTTGTTGACTGCTGCTTCCATGAATGCACATTGTGAATCCAAAAAAAATGAAATCTTTGACAACTTCAATATTTTCTCCATTTATCATGATATTGCTTGATGTTGGTCTACTTGTGAGAATTTTTGTTTTCTTTATATTGAAGAGTAATCCATATTGAAGACTGTAGTTTTTGATATTCATCAGTAAGAGCTTCAAGTACTCTACTCTTTCAGCAGGCAAAGTTGTATCATCTGTATACATCAGGTTATTAATGAGTTTTTCTTCAATCCTGGTGACACCTTCTTTTTCATATATAGTCAGCTTCTTGGATTATTTGCTCAGCATACATACTGAATAAATATGGTGAAAGAATATAGCCCTGAGACACACCTTTCCTGATTTTAAACTACACAGTATTCCCTTGAAATATTGTGGTGGTTCTTGGCAAAGTTGAAGGATTCTATGTGCAAAATATTGAATGATGCAGGAAGCCTCAAAGAAAAAAAAAAAAAAAAAGAGGGAAGTAATACCAAACTCACTCCCATGGCTCACCTTCCAGCCATACAGTAAAGAGGTCATTGAGGTGACCAGTAACACCAGTGAAGTATATACTCATTAGAACAACCAACCACAAAAGGTCAAAAGGGCAGCTTTTATCCAGGAATAAAGCTCAGAATGGCAGCAAGGGATAGATAAGAAAAATGAATGGGAATGATAAACAGAAGGAGCAAGTGGTAAGAGTGCTGTAACATTGTGGAGTTTGTAATCAAGGGTACAAATCAAAATGTGTACACATTGTTGAATGGAAAACCAATTTGCTTTGTAAACTTTAACCAAAACTCAATAAAAAGTTTTAAAAATATGATGAAATGAATGAATAGACAGAGTCACTGTACCAAAAGAGTTAGTCAATGTTCACAGTCATTTCAGAGGTCAGATATGATGAAGGACCTAGAGCATTGAAGGGGAGAGTCCAAGCTGTACTGAAGGTGTTGACAAAAAACAAGGTTCCAGGAACTGATAGAGATGTTTCAACAAACTAACTGGAAGAGATACATATTTATACCCATTCCAAAGAAAGATGATCCAACAGAATACAGAAATTATCAGACAATAGCATTCATATTCCATGCAAATAAATTTTTACTGAAAATAATTTATAAATGGTTGCAACTGCCAGAAATTCAAGCTTGATTCAGTAGAGGATGTGGGATGAGGGAAATCATTGTTGACATCAGTTGGATCTTGCCCCAAAGCAGCAAATATCAGAAAACGTTTACTTGTGTTTTATTGACTGTGCAAAGGCATTTAACTGTGGGGATCACAACAAATTTGGCATAGCATTGAAAAGAATGGGAATTCCAGTATAGTTCATTGTGCTCATGTGGAATCGGTACATGAATCAAGAGGCAGTCATTCAAAAAGAACAAGGGTATACTGCATGGTTTAAAATCAGCAAAAATGTGCACCAGGGTAGTATTCTTTCACCATACTTATTGAATCTGTATGTTGAGCAAATCATGGGAGAATCTGGACTATATGAAGAAGAATGAAACATTAGATTTGGAGTGACACTGATTGACAAACTGAATTGCAGATGACACAACTTTGCTTGCCGAAAGTGAAGAGTACTTGAGGCACTTAGTGAGAAAGATCAAAGACTACAGTCTTTAGTATGGATTACACCTCAACTTAAAGAAAATAAAAACTCTTACAATTGGACCCATAAATAACATCATGATAAATGAAGAAAATTTTGAAGTTGTCAAGGATTTCATTTTACTTGGATCCATAACAAACACCTAAGGAAGCAGCAGTTAAGAAATGAGGCGATGCATTGCATTGGGCAAAAGATCTCTTTCAAGTGTTGAAAAGCAAAGATGTCGTTAAGGTGAGCTTGACTCCAAGCATATTATTTTCAGTGGCCTCATAAGTATGCGAAAGTTGAACAATGAATAAGGAACTCTGAAGCAGTTGGTTTCCTTAAAGATTTATAGCCTCGGAAATACTAGGGAACAGTTCTACCAGGCCCTGCAGGATTACTGATTTGGAATCAACTCAACAGCAATGGATGGTGTGGGGTTTCTAATTAAAGTTAAAATTTCACAGCCATCTTTAATTCATAATGGTAAAATATCTTTAAGGAATCAGACTGCCTTGTCTTATGGAGTGATTGGTGGGTTTGAACCACCAACCTTTCACTTAGCAGCTCAATGCTTAACTCATTGCACCACCAAGGATCCTTTCAGTAGGAAAAGAAGCTAGTAAAATAATTCCTTAGGAGACCTGATGGCACACTGGTTAAGTATTTGGCTACTAACTGAAAGGTCAAGATTTTGAACCAAATAACAAGTGTGTAGGAGAAAAGACCTGGTGATGTGCTCTATAAAAATGGCGTGGGGTGGCAGAGGTGTCCGACTTCTCACTTCACAAGAGGGAGAGAGAATCACCATCAACAACTCAATGCTGATTACTATGAGAAACAGCTTAGACATATCTCCTCTCATCAATCTTTTTACCAATTTGGACATCAACCATCACTCCCATGGCACTCTCTACTTCTCTACTGAGTTCAATAATTTGTTGTTATGGCCACACAGAGTTCACAGCCAACATTCATGATTGTGAGGTTTATTATGGAAGTAATGGAGTTGGCAAAGAATATTGACTATGCTATAGACTACAAGAAGAATGAACAAATCTGTTTTGGAAGAAGTTCATTTGGATTGCTTCTTGGAAGTGAAGATGGAGTGACAGTGGCTAAAACAACGGGTTGAAACAAAAGCAATTGTGAAGATGGAGTAGGGCTGGACACTTTAATTCTCCTATTCTTAAGGTTGCTGTGAGTCAGAACTAACTAAAGAGCACACAATAACAACAACAGGACCTGGAAAGGCTCAGAATACAGTTCTTCAATTAGGAGAGCCTCTTCTCAGACTTGCCTGTAGGCAGGTCTCTCTCTGGCCCTCAGTTCCTTGGACCTCTTGCGTTAGCCTAGCTCCACTGGAGTGTTATAAAACTCCTTAGGTCTACTGATTAGTGCCCATAGGTAGCCTGCCTGCAAGCCTCCAGCCCAATGGTACTCAGCTCTCTTGTTTCACAGATTGGCAAGCCTAGCTCCACCAACTCTGCTAGCACCCAACTCTGCTAGCAGGCCTCCTGCCTCAAGGCACTCGGCTTTCTCGCTCCATGGGCCAAGAAGTTCATTCTGCTATCTCTTGTAGATCTCCTGGTTTTATTAAATACAAACTAATTTAGGACTGCTCCTTGGATACCATACACAGGGTTACTATTAGTCAGAAAAGATTCAACAGCACTTAACAACAACACCACATGTGCCTTTACCCTATGAAAATAGCTTAAAACCTAGAAATCCAAAAATATGCACAGGATACAAAATGATCAGCAGGTTCAGTTTATCTCTGTCTTGGAAAGAGGAGGATAGGCAATGATACCCACTTGGTAGCTGCTTTTCATATTTTTAAAACATCACAGTCAATTAAAAAATACAAACAATGATAAAGATAAAATAGAAATTACCCATATTCCCACCATTCATAAATATTTGCAGTTAACATTTACAGTTTTGGTGAATTTTCTTTGCAAAAATCTTTGCAACATTGGTGTGGCTCTGTAGGATAATGCACTGGACTGAAAGGTTGGGTTGAGCTGCCAGGTTGGTGGTTCAAATTCACCAGTTGCTCCTTGGAAACTATTCAGGGTCATTATGAGTTGGAACAGACTCAACGGCACTTAAAAACAACCGCATATATTTTTAGTGAACTCATCCTGTGTATACAAATTAATTTTTTTAAAAAAACAAACATGAGCCAAAAAATACAAGGTCCTTGTGATTCTGTTTGTTAATATAAAGTCTTTTAGTTTATTGAATAATGATGGGTATTAGTAACTCTCTTCTCTTATTTCTTATTTCTCATTCATTCCTTTAAAAAAATTTTTTTAACAAGTTTTTGTTATTTAAAAAAATATTTGCAACTAAGGATAGTACTATTGACATCAGACAGATCTTGTCTGAAAGTAGAGAATACCAGAAAGTTGTTTGCTTTGCATACTGACAATGCAAAGACTTTTGACTATGTAGATCATGGCAAACTATGGAGGACATTATGGAGAATGGAATATTCCAGAACATGTAATTATGCTCATGAAGAGCCTGTCAACAAACCAAAAGGCAGTTGCTAGAACAGAGCAATCGTTTAAAATCAGGAAAGGTGTGTGCCAGGGGTGTATCATTTCACCATATTATTTCAATCAGTATGCTTAGCACATAATCCTAGAAGCTATGTGAAGAACATAGTGTCAGGATTAGAGGAAGGCTCACTAACAATGTTCAATATACAGATGACACAATCTTGATTGCTTGAAAATGAGGAGAACTTAAAGCACTTCCTGGTGAAGATCAAAGTACATAGTCTTCAGTATGGATTACAACTCAATGTAAAGAAAATGAAAATGATCAAAACTGGACTAATGATAAACAAAGAAATGACTAAAGTTGTGGAGGATTTCATTTTACTTGAGTCCACAATCAATGTTCAAGGAGTCATGGTAGCATAATGGAATACAAGCTAGGCTACTAACCACAAAGTCAGCAGTTCAAATCTACCAGTCATTCCTCAGGAGAAAGATAAGGCTTTCTGCCCCTGTAAAGGTTTATAGCCTCAGAAGCCCTATATAGGGTCGCTATGAGGCAGAACCAACTCAGTGGCACACAACCACCACAATCAATGTTCATGAAAGCAGTCAGTCATGAAATCAAGCAATGTATTGCATCGAAAAAAATCTGTTGCACAAGACCACTTTAGAGTGTTTAATTGACACTTTGCACTTTAACTTTAGAGTGCAAAGATGACACTTTGATGACTAAGGTTTGTCTCACATAACCTATGGTATTTTCAGTCACTTTATATGCATGTTGTAAGAAATAAGAAAGAAAGAGATGAGGAGAGAAACATGGCTTCAACAGCAGGCAGGTTTACGTGAGTAAACCTGGGGCTACTCAGTCATGAGACACCAAGAGCCCGCCTGTTCCTTACAGACTGGGGTATTTAAGGTGGTATGGTCCTGGGTACAGTTCTGGTGAGTTTCCAATGGGCAGGGTTATGGAGATTTTCCTGAAATTTGAAACTACCAGGGAGGGGGGAGGTGTCTCTTGGTGTAATAAAGACTTAAATTTTCTGGAGACCAGAAGCTTAATTCAGCGCCACTTGGCCGCAGCTGCAATGTCATTTTGTTGATCAGGCACAGAGTCCTTTACATGTGAAGGCTGGACAATGAATAAGGAAAAGTGGAGAAGAATCGATGTATTTGAATTGTGGTGTTGCAGAAGTATATAGAAAGTACATGGACTGCCAGAAGAACCAACAAATCTGTCTTTGAAGAAGTATAGCCAGAACGTTCCTTAGAAGTGAGAATGATGAGACTTCATTCAACTAACCTACATTGGACATGTTATCAGGAGGGACCAGTCTCTGAAAAAGAACATTATCCTTGGTAAAGTAGAAGGTCATTGAAAAAGAGAAAGACCTTCAATGAGACGGATTGATACAGTGCCTACAATGATGGGCTCAAATTTAATAAATATTGTGAGAGTAGAGTAAAAAAACACTATTTTGTGTATGTATATAATTACATGTAACCTGAGTGTGAGCTATAAAGCATCATGATATAATGAATGTTTATGGGTTCTTCTGCCCACCCATGAACTAGAATTTTATCAATAATTTGTATTATAACCTATATTCTCTTACCTCATTCCCCTTCCTTCCCAACTATTGTTTAGATTAATAATCAGAGAAATGCGTATTAAACAGTTAAAAGTTTTTTAGCCCATCAATATGATTTTTCCCCCCCACTACTGTTAATAAAAACTACACTTATTTTTGGTACTAAGTATTTGGACTGTGAATCTATCACACATGAAGGTATACTGTTTGCTCTGTTAATGACTTTGACCTTGCCCTATGAGAAACCCGATGCAGGGTAGCTGGATGGCATTTACAAGACGGCACTAACAAAGGAGACTATTGTGTTTTCATAAATTGGCCTACATCTAACTATTCCTTGATGACATCATATTGGGCATCATGAATTTCTGGCCTTAACACCTAGGAAAATAAAATAATTTTATGAATTAGCTAATTTTTAAATAGCACCATTTATTATTCTGGGACACTTTCTTATATTGCACCATCACTTGTAATCAAATTATGTTGGACATTCGTCAGTTTTAATGATCCAAATACGCTCCACACACTTCCTATACCATTCCCAAGAATGTCTCAGGCTTAGTTCTTGGGAATATAAGGAGTACATGGAATATTCACTTTTTATTGCATGTAGATTTGAGAAATGAAACCTTCAGGCATTTAGCAATCTTCAGAGACACATTCAATGCTGGCACTGTAGGAATAATTCTAGCAGCGAGTGTCTTTTTGTGAACTCTAATTGCCCTGGAATTCCTCTAGAGCTGATATCATTCATCTGAGGGAAAAATAGTATCTAAAGCTTTGTTCTTAAAGTCCAAACTCTCCTAGAACAGATTGGCCCACATTTTGTGGTCCCAAAGAGTAAAAGATCAGGCCTGTGGGCAATCCTCCAGAATTCTAAGTGCAGTTGAGTTGCTTCTGACTCATAGGGACCCTGTATAGGGCTGTTGAGGAGCGGCTGGTAGGTTTAAATGACTAACCTTGTGGTTGGCAGTCCAGTGCTTATCCTACAGTACCACACCAGGACTCCTTCAGATGGGAAGTGTTAAAAATTACCACAAGATGTATATGTGAAAATGTAGTATTGTCTGTGTGTTTGGGAAGGAAGAGAAAAATAGGGAAGAAAAGGACAATTTTCAGATCTTGTATGACTTCAAAACCCATAGTTTCTTTTTAAAAATGTTTTATTATATACTTTTTATTGAACAAGTTACAGCCAAATTCTTATTCTTTAAATCTTAAATGCCCTTTAAGTCTCTTGGGACAGTGTTTGTGGCATCATTAAGATATAGAATGAACCTGAAGAACATTATGCTGAAGGATATTATGGTGAAATGCTAACTTTGGTGAAGGTGAAGACAGTATAGAGGGAGGTTGACAAAAAGGTGATAGAAGGAGGGGAAGACACGAGGAGGAAGGAGTGCAAGAGTTAAAGCAACAGGGGTAAATACTATTATATACATAGTCCTGTAATAGAAGTGATCTCTGGGTTGATACATGGAGAGCTAAGCTGGTTGAACGTGAGTGGGAGTATACTCACAAATATATATGTCGGGGTCTGCCCTCGACATAGTTGGGTTGTTCACGAGGGTTTGATTCACAAGGAGGGGAGATTCAGTGGCGATAGGGATAGCAAAAGAATACACAGACAAACAGAAGAAGGGAGACAATGAGGCACCCCAAAGCCAGGGTGGATACATTACTGGTGGGCAGGCTTGGGACTACAGGCATCATGGCCTCTGCAGGCAGTGACTCACTGCCCTGCAATCTTTACTGCATGCCTTCCAACCCGTAATGCACTGCAATCATTACTGCATGCCTTCCAACCTGTAATGCACCGCAATCTTTACTCCATGCCTCCCAACCAGCAATGCACCCCTGGGGAGCCTCGGGCCTCTGCTTTATTCAGGGGAGGAGCTTCACACCAAGCGGGGAGGGATCTTTACAGAAGAAGAATGGTATTATTCAGACAAGACAATCTTTAAGATAAGTTAAGCCAGTAAACCTTACTTAAACCAATATTCCTTTCTTCCTTACTGGGTTTAACCTTCACTTGGATCAAACTGATTGAACCCAGGGTGGTCTGAGGGCGTTGTCCCCATTGTCCTTAATCCCGTATTCCCAGAATTTACAGCTCCACCCCAAGTGAATATACCCCGGGCAGTTCCTCTCCAGAGCCTCCCTGCTTAATCCCAGTAAACCTGTCCTTGTTCGTCCTCTGAGGAAGTTTTACTGCCTTGGTTCTAGGGGGAAAATCTTGACCTTAGAAACTTAGGGGAATATTGCATTTCTCTGTGGACACCCAGGGCTCATGTTTGGAATTAAATAAATATAACTAAACAATAAGATGAAAAACAATTTGCTATTAACTGCCAAGTAGCTAGATCTGTTACACTCAGGCCGATAGGGCCTCGAACCTCTGCACAGTCTGCAACATATATACATATATATGTTTGACAGAAGATATTTGTACATGGATGTTTACATATATTCATGAATATATTGGAACATACAAAGGACAAAGTTATGCAAACAATTTAGACATACCAACCACATTGAGGGAATCAGTCCCTGGGACTGGGGGTACAGGACCATAGTCTTGAGGGGCACCATGGTTAATTGGCATAGCATAGACAACAATGCTGACAATGTTGTATATCCTACGTTATTGAGTGGCAACTGAGGTCTTAAAAGCTGGCAACTGAGGTCTTAAAAGCTCACCAGGGTCACCTAAGGTGCAGCTATTGGTCTTTCCCCATCAGGAGGAAAGACGAGTAATGATAATCAAAGATGGATGGAAACAATTAGTTCAAACTCACTCACATGGAGATGAGTATCTCTATGTAGTCAGTTTCTTTTGATTTTTTTCTTGGTTTGTCAAATACAGCCTCTTACCCTTCCTCACTCTGAAATTCTTTCAAGAAAGATGTTGCTGCAGTTTAGTGCCATAGACTCAGTTTCAACTCACAGCAATCTTAACTAGGGTTTCTGAGGCTATAAATCTTTGCTATAGCGGAATGCCTCATCTTTTTCCCTTGGGGTGGCTGGTGGTCTCAAAACATGTGACCTTGTGGTTCATAGTCCAGTGTTTACCTACAGAACGAGTACTCCAGAGGGATAGAACAATAATATACCCTTATTCCTGCCAACTATGCACATGTGTACCAGTTCTTCATTCCTTTGCCAACATTGGATACTATCAGACTTTTCAGGAAAATTTCCACTTTAGCAGGCTGAAGTAAAATCCCATTGTTTTAATTTGCTGTTTCTTGAATTCTAATGAGGTTAGCATATTTTCTTATAACAGCTGTAATTGTCAATACTTATTGATTGCTTATACAACAACAATTAGAAGTCCTGCTGTGGAGCTGTAGGATAAGCATGAGATGGCTAATCACAAGGTCAGTGGTTCAAATCAACCATCAGCTCTATATAGGATCACTATGAGTTGGAAATGACTTGACAGTACTTAACAGCAACAACAATGACAATTATTTGCTAAATGCTTGATATGGATGTCTCATTGGCTCCTTACTATTTCTTTTTGAGCCAGTCTATCCACTCATCTTCATTTTGCAGATGAAATTGAGACATAGGTCAGTGACTTCACCAAGGTCATACAGCTAGGCTGTGGTGGCCTGAATACGAATCTAGTCTGACTCTAGAGCTTCACATTTGTCAGGACCATATGCATTCTGTTTATTGGTCATTTGCATTATTCTTCTGCGAATGATCTATTTTAATGTTTTGTTCTTTCTTTTATTTATATAGCCACTTGATGATGATATTTTATTTTCCAAATCATTGTGGCAGCTCAAAAGACTGATTGTTGTTGCATATGAACAAGAAACAGATTTAATGATTTTCAGAAATTCTCAGATGTATAAAGTTACTCTTTTGTTGTAAACTATTCAGAACTAGTTCAGAAGTTTTATGTTTTGGCTAATGAATAAATTTATGGGTCTTCATTCTTAATGCCCCTGAAGAGTAATTTTGAAAATGTTTGCAACATTTTAAAAATGAAGATTCTGTGCCTAGTCCTACTTAAAACACTCTTACATTAGCCACTTAGAAAATAGCCAACCCATAGTTTTATTTTTTCCAGGGAGTTGTAGTTGCCGGGAATATTTAGACTATGATAACATTGCACAATTTTAGCTGGCAGAAATATTTTTACCAACCAAGTCAAAAATTGCTAAGAGAGGCTCCCAGCCAAAACTGTCAATCTGAGATGTTGACTTCCCTTTTCTTGATGAAAGGGTGAAAACCACAAGTTCCTGTTAATGTGTTCTGGTTAGTTACACAGAAATGAGCCCTACAGGACAACTTCTGCTCTTTCTCTTTCTCTTCATTTTGCTTGATCATTTGCTCATTGGTTAAAAAAAAATTTTTTTTGCCTTTCAGTTAATTTCATTATTTGATTTTTTAAAAAGAAATACAGATTTCAGTAAAAATAAGCTACTCTAAAAATGATGTATTGCAATAGGCAAATCTACTGCATAAGACCTTTTTAAAGTGTTGAGGAGCAAAGATGGCAGCTTGAGGACTAAGGTGCTCCTGACTGAAGCCATGATATTTTCAATAACCTCATATGCATGCAAAAGCTGGACCGTGAATAAGGAAGAACCTAGAAGAATTGATGCCTTTGAGTTATGGTGTTGGAGGAGAATATTGAAAGTGCAATGGGATGCCAAAAGGACCAACAGATCTGTGTTGGAATAAGTGCAGCCAGAGTGCTCCTTGGAGGCCAGGAAGGCCAAACCTCGTCTATCATATATTGGACATGTTATCAGGAGGGACCAGTCACTGGAGAAGGATATCATGTTTGGTAAGGTGGAGGGTCAGAGAAAAAGAGGAAGACCCCCAGTGAGATGGATTGGCAGAGTGGCAACATCAATGGGCTCAAGAGTGGCAACAATTATGAGGTTGGCCCAGGACTGGGCAGTGTTTTATTCTGTTGTGCATAGGGTCACTATGAGTCAGTACTTACTCGATGACACCTAACAATAACAACAACAACTCTGGATTCCTGGTATGGCACTGTAGGATAAGCACTGGACTGGGAACAACAAGGTCGGTGGTTTGGCAGTTCAAACCCATCAGCTACTTCTCAGAAATCCTTTAAAAGGTTGCTATGAATCAGAACCAACTTGACAGCACTCAACCACAGCACTATTACTTCAAGGAGCCCTGGCAATATAGTAGATTACAGCTAATCAAAAAGTCAATAGTTTGAATCTACCAGTTGCTCCGTGGGAGAAAGATGAGGATTTTTCCTGAGTCAGAACTAACTTGGTGGCACACAACCACCACTACCACTACCATTGTTACTATCCCACTGCCATCAAGTCG
>NW_006408577.1:960402-979924 GCF_000296735.1 Chrysochloris asiatica
GAGTCAGAAATGACTTAACAGCACTTAACAACAAATATTAGTTGTTGTTAAGTGCCAAACAGTCAGTTCCGACTCATAGTGACCCTGTATAGGTTGTCCAAGAAGTGGCTAGTGAGTTTGAACCGCTGACCTTGTGGTTCAAACTGACTTTGCAGTCCAGTGTTTTATTCCCCAGTGCCACACCAGGACTCCATGTTGGTTATTGTTGTTGTTAGATGCCATCGAATCGGTATCAACTTTTGCGACCTTATGTACAGCGGAATGAAACACTGCCTGATCCTGGGTTAACCTCACCTTTGTTGCCATGATTGAGCTCATCGATGCTGCCACCTGGCCAATCTCATTGGGGTCTTCCTCTTTTTCTCTGACCCTCCACCTTACCAAACATGATATCCTTCTCCAGCGACTGGTCCCTCCTGATAATATGTCCAAAGTATGAGAGATGAAGTTTGGCCATCTTGGCCTCCAAGAAGCATTCTGGCTGCACTTCTTCCAAAATGGATCTCTTGGTCCTTTTGGCAGCCTATGGCACTTTCAATATTTTCCTCCAGCACCATAACTCAAAAGCATCAATTCTTCTATGGTCTTCCTTATTCTCTGTTCAGCTTTCGTATACGTATGAGGTTGTTGAAAATACCATGGCTTGGGTCAGGCATACCTTAGTCCTCAAGCTGCCATCTTTGCTCTTCAACACTTTAAAAAGGTCTTGTGCAGAAGATTTGCTTAATGCAATATGTCATTTGATTTCTTGATTGCTACTTCCATGAGTGTTGATAGTTGATCCAAGAAGAATGAAGTCCTTGACAACTTCAATCTTTTCTCCGTTGATAAGAATGTTGTTTATTGGTCCAATGGTGAGGATTTTGGTTTTCTTTACACTATATATAAATATATGTGCACTGTTCTTGTTTGTTGTTCATACTGTTCATTTCAGTTTGGCTGATTTTGGCTTCTATCTATCATTGATCAGCTAGTATAATAGCTCTTGCCCAGTGGATGGGTTTGTATCAGTTTGTTTACTGTATCCTACCAGGTAGAGCCAGAAGAAAGATATTCACATATGAAAACAAAGCAACCAAATGAGGAATGGCAAAAAATAAAACAATAAAGGAAAAACAAAACAAAACAAATAACAAAACAGGCAGCAACAAGTAAAAGATGTAATAAATCAAAAGAGAAAAATGGGAAAGAAAAATAAAACTGTAGAAGAGAAGAATAAGAAGAGATTAAAAGAAAGAAAAAACACAATATACGAAACTAGGGAAAAGGAAGAAGAGAAGAGAAGAGTAGAGAAAGAAACAAGATTAGTAAAGAAAAAAGAAAGAAGGAGAGGGGCAAATAGGTCTGCGTACAGGTTCCTTACGAGGACAATAAAGTGTTCTGGAATACTGATTATTCCCAATGGTACCCTTAGTTTGTTATATGATACACACAGTTGAATACCTTCAGCTTTGTCACTAAAACACAAGTAAGCATCTTTCTGGTCAGCAATGATAGCCCCAGTTTCAAGTTCTTTTCTGAATCTGGTTTGACTTTCTGGCAGTCCTCTGTTGATGTACTGCTGAAACCATTTTTTAATTCTTCTGAGGAAAAATTTACTTACATGTGTTTTTAATGATATTATTTGATGATTTATGCATTTTTTTATGTCGCCTTTCTTTGGAGTTGGCACAGATATATGGATCTCTTCGAATCTGTTGACCAGGTAGCTGCCTTCCAAATTTTTGTCAGAGATAAGCGACTGCCACCAGTGCTGCATCAGTTTGCTGAAAGATTTCAACTGGTATTTTATCAGTTCCTGGAGCCTTGTTTTCTGCCAAATGCCTTCAGTGCAGGTTATGTTTTTTTTCTTTGATCATATGCTACCTCTTGAAATGGTTGAACCCTGACCAATAATTTTTGGTACAGTAACTCTGTATTTCTTCCATATTCTTTTAGTACTTCCTACTTCACTCAATATTTTACCTATTTGTTGTTGTTGCTAGGTTCCATTGAGTCGTTACTGACCCATAGCGACCTTATGCACAGCAGAACGAAACAATGCCCCATCCTGGGCCAACCTCACTACTGTTGCCACGCTTGAGTCCATCGATGCTGCCACTTGGCCAATCTATCTCGTTGGGGGTCTTCCTCTTTTTCTCTGACCCTCCATCTTACCAAACATGATCTCCTTCTCCAGTGACTGGTCCCTTCTGACAATATGTCCAAAGTATGAGAGATTTTACCTATAGAATCCTTCAAAATTGTAACACAAGGCTTGACTTTTTTTCTTAAGTGCTTTTAGTTCGAGAAATGTTTAGACAGAAAAACCTTAGACTGAAGGAAACAAAAAAAAAAATTGTTCCTCAAAGCAGAAGTAGATTGTTCAATATCTGATGCTTTCAGGAAATAAAAATGGAGGTGAGAGGGCACTGTCCAAATGGAGGCTCTGATATTTAAGGTTTTGTGTCAACTTGGCTGGGCCAGGATTGTCAGTGGTTTGGCAGCTGAGATGTAACCATCCCCTATGACAAGATCCACTATAATATAATCAACTCTGTGATGAGGTCTGCTATAAGCAGAGAGTCAGTTGAAGGGAAACTTCCTGTGGGGTGTGGTTTACTTCCAATATATTGGACACTTAGGCAAGGCTTGCTTGTTCTCTTCTGAGTCTGGATCTTGCATCTGCCTTATCCTCTGACCTCTAATTTTTTGGACTTAAACCAGTGGCCTCCTCTATTGCCTACCAATCCAGACAGTCACCAGCAGCCTGCCTTCTTACCTGACTGACCTACCTCCCTGCCTGATGTGCTGTCTTGTTCATCTGACCCAGACTTAGGATTCGCCCACCTCTAAAACTGTGTGAGCCATTTTCTTGATGTAAACTTCTCTTTATACATATATGGTTTGCTTATTTAGAGAATCCAGCTTAAGACAGAGAACTTATTTATCATTACCTCCAAAAGCCCTTGACTCTTGCTCCTAAGAACATCATCAAACCACATTCTGCTGGAGTCCCTCCTGGTTTATGAGAACTACATCAGAATCTTGGATGTGGGAATGTGGAGGTCTTAGGAAGCAAACTGATGGGCTATCACTGAGTTTACTGTCACTCTTTTGTTTGGCTAATTTGATGTTTAATTGTTTTTCTTTAGATACCAGGACTTTTAGGTATTGAGTATGCACTCTGCAGTTTATCACAGTCCCCACTGGTCCCTGTTAGAAAATACACTACACTTGTATTTATTTATGTTGGCTGCCCAATCTTGAAGGCATTTCTAATCCTATGACACTTCCATAGCTATTAATGAAGTACAGAGTGGTGTGTTCTTCTGAGGTTTCATGTAAGGGGAGGTTTTCCATGGGTATCTCTCTAAGGACTCTGCTGGTGCCCTATAGGTAGTTTTTGTTTGTGTTATTTTATTTCCTAGATTCAGTCCCAAAGCCAGTCCCATGGCTTATCACTCTTCACACTGAAGTTCTCATTTTGTCCTGTACTTATAATGTTGGTGCTAAAATATTGAATACAGTTCTCCATAGGAATATTTTTACATAATATTTAAGTTTTGGAGTCCTTATATGGAGTAGTAGGATCAGTACTGGACTGCTTACCATAAGATCGGCAGTTCAAACCTACCAGCTGCTCCTTGGAAACATTATACAGGGTTGCTGTGAATTGGGACCAATTCGATGGTACTTAACGGCAACAACAAAAACAATACTGCACACACACACACTCACACCTGCACACATGCACACATGTTTATTACTCTTTTGAAAACCATAACAAAAAAAAAAAAAAAAAAAAAAGAACAAAACAAATTCTGGCTTACATAACTCTGACTCTAGTAATATTGCCCAGTGAAAATAGCTAAAATGAAAATACAATTATTATTTATATTTATAGTTCCAAGGGTAATGCATTGGCATTTTAGTAAATGAGAAGGTAAAATTTATTAATTAGGGTTTAAAATACTTAATTCTGTTTTAATACATTGCCTGTATTTTTAATATAAATGAAATAGAGAAGCATTACTATAACATTTTTTGAACTTTGCTATCCCTATTACTGCAATGTAATTTATTTTTTTATTGATGGCTTTTACTAGATAGATTTGTAGACAGTTACTATTTGGCTATGAAGTGGGGAGTAGTTAATCTTACAGTCCAGGAACAGAGGACCCTAGGACCATCGAGGGAGAAGAGCATGAGCGGAATGTGGCACCCTATCCAGAGAAGCAGAGACACCAGAAATGGAGGCAGAGATGAAGATATGGAGAAATAGAACAACTGAGGACTCTAGACTCATAGAAATAGAAAGGCTGTGTGCTGGCTGCCAGGAGGCAGGCTTGCAGAGTGTGCCCTTTAGTTGTTCAAATAATTATATATTCCTGAGTGTTTTTGTGTACACCCACTCAAAAAAACAAAAAAAACAAAAAACAAAAAACAGAGGGAATAGAAGCAAACACTGTTGAATGATGAAGCACGGAGGAGACTGTAATCATTGCAATGAAATTATGAGTGTAAAACCGATGTTCTCCCATGTAAACTATTACTCAATTCACAATAAAAACTTAAAAAAAACCCAAAAAACTGAAGAAGAGAAAAATAATCTGGGTTAATTCTCTCCCATCTTTCTTCTCTCCTGGTAATTTCACTGCAAAACCAATCTACCAGTGAACTATCTTATCTTCATTTCACACTGAGTCGTGGAGAGAGCTGGACATAGATTGAAGAAAAATGTCTGATAAAAAAAGTCAACAAGTTTATTATTTAAGTGAAGTTTAATCAGAAAGCAGTCCTTTTTGTTTTTGACCTGTGACTGATATCCAACAGAACTCAGAACTGAGACAAGTCAGGAGTTTGGGGCTGATAGGAGAGCTTCAGTTTCTGAAGATCACAAACTGCTCAAATAAATGAGAGTGACCATTCAAATAAAGAAGTTAATTAGCCTTACTTTACATTCTTAACTGTCAGCTGGGATTAATTTTCGACCCTTCTTCCCTATACCTAGGATAGTTTAAGCAAAACAGTGGAAAAAAATAAAGCAAAAGAAACCAAATCAGCAAACATGTAGCAGAGAATACTCTTAGAAACCGACACCCTCCACTGACGTTTTGTGCAGTTTAAAAGCAAATGTTTTAATTTGGGTGAAAAATCAATTAAACATCCATTAAGGATATGCATCAGAGTTTTGTGTATTTAAGTAATAGCAATTGCCGATGTCTAAAAACCACAAATGGGAAATGTGAAGAAGAAATTGGTAAAAAGGGAGCATTTTGGAATGCAGCATTTGACCTGGAAGGGATGCTCTGAAGTTGTTATAATTATGTGTGGTTCATTTATTATTCTGTTTGTATTTCAGTTGTGCTTGATAGTAGAAAGGAGAACTCTCAGAAAGATCAGGACAGGACAATTAAAACTCTTCTGGAGGTGGATCTCAAATTTATTTTGAGTTAGGGTCCTTTGAGACTTTGATGAAAATGCATTTCCATATGCTCAAAAGCATCTAAATATAAAATTGATGTTGGGGACTCATAGATTGCCTATAACTCATCTATAAGCCACCCAGAGATCTGTGGACCTAAATATAAGAACTCTTGCTCTTGGGTTTGCCTGTAAGTTGCATTGTTTGTATTGTTAAGTGCCATTGAGTCAGTTCCAACGTATAGCAACCCTGTATGGGGGTTTCTGAGGATCAACTGGTGAGTTTGAACTACCAATCTTGCAGTTCAAACTGACCTTGCAGTATGTGCATTATCTTGCAGTGCCATACCAGGACATAGTAACCTAATATACAGAGAGAAGTTTGACTAAATAGTGGTCCAGTTTGGAAGATGGTAGACAGCAGCGGCAGGATTTCAGCAGTTGTTGTTGTTGTTGGTGGTGACATGTAAATCTAAGCAGGCATCATAACAAATATTCCAGATCATCACACTATTGCAAACTGAGCTCTGAATTGCAAGTAAAAGTAGGGAGGAACCATTTCAAATAGTTAACCAGGTTTAGAACCCTTGTGTATGCAAATGTCTGCCTATCTGTATTACACATGCGCAAAGGCTGTACCTCAGATTGTCAGGCAGCTATAACACTACTAGGAATGAGATACAGACACCCACTGGTATCACTCATTCTCTGGATACTATGTTCACCTGTGATCGAAACACTTCATCTGAAACACATGACATACTAACACAGTGTTGGCAAAGTGAAATCCATTATTGTTAGTTATAGAAATCAAACAGTAAGCAACAACAGATTCCTCAAGGGAAAATACTTACCCTTCCCTAAATTACTCATGTCATTCTTAATGTCCCTGAGCTCAAGTTCTTCTCACCGCTGCATCTAGCTACCACCACCCTATCCAAAGCTTCTGCTGCTTGGCCTTGGTGACGCATGCTACCCACTCCTGCAATGCTACCTGGCCTATAGGTTCTCTTGTCACCATGCTAATCCTTGCTGCTACTGGGGAGTGTGTGCAACTCCTGCACAGGGCAAGTACCATACCTTTTTTCACTCCATTGGCAAGCCTTCTGGCAGAGCCATTGGTTCTGTCCTGCTGTATAGTTAGCCCTTTGCACAGGATCCTCTGAAGCCAGCTTTGCACAGGACACACTAAAGTCTTTACCCTGCAAGACACATGTTGCAACTTTTTCAGTTCTGCCCGAAAATCTCCTGCCTGAAAGTACTCAGCCCTCACTTCATGGGTCAGCAAGCCCACCGCTGCTGTTTCTCACTGTCTTTAGTGTTACTGCTCTTTCTTTGAGCTATAGAAAGTTCACAGTTCAGGGACCCTAGATTCTTGGTCTAAAGAATGTACGTTGTGTCAACTCTTCATCTTGATGGTGGTGAGATCTTAATCCTTTGTGAAATTGACCCTTACATAAGCCTTTTGCTGTTGTTAAGTGCCATGGAATCGGTTCTGAGGCATTTAACAATCTCTGTTTAGGATTTCCGTAAAGGGACTTGTGGGTTTGAACCACTGCCCTTGCGATTAGCTCTCCAGTGCTACATCAGGATACCATGTCAATTTCAAGACATGGTTTCCCATCAGGACTATGAAATGCCCAATCCCACTCCCCAGACAAAAAGTCCCTCCATTTGCATAATCCCAGTCAATCAAGACCAAAGCTGGAAAGGGCATACACAAGTTGTACCACTGTACCACACCTTGTTAAACATAACAGCCTTGTTAGCACACTAGAATTCTAAACAAGAAATTGAGGCAGAATCATGTAGCCTGGGTTAGCCAGCAAGGACATGAAATAGTACAGGTAGTTCCCAATTTGTGATGTGTTTTAGTTACAGTGAGCCACCATGACTGGCTGTTTTTGTTTTTGGTACATTTTATTGTTAGTAATATGTATGTATATATTAATATATACCTAAGTTTTCATGTAATATTTCCAACCTCTGAAGCCAAATAAAGAAGACATTTATAGATTCTTACCATAATGAAAAACATTTTTTTAAAAATTAGATATTTATCTTATATCAGAACTGACTCATGATGAGTTGTCACAATGGAACTCAGCCATAATAAGTCAAGGACTTTTTGTGTAGCGTAGTGGTTACGAATCGGGCTGCGAACCTTAAGGTCAGCGGTTCAAAACTACCAGCCGCTCTGCGGGAGAATGATGAGGCTTTCTACTCCCGTAAAGATTTACACCCTCGGAAACCCTGTACAGGGTCGCTATGGGTCAGAACTGACTCGATGGCACTTAACAACAACAACAACATGTGATACTTGGAGAACCCACAGGAACTAAGGGTTTATGCTTATCAAACACCATACCTTTAGCAGCAAACTAAATTTATGAGTGCCAAGATGATTCCTTTTGCATTTCTTTATTTAAAGGCACCTGTTCACAGAATAACTGTGACCAGCAGTTCCTAAAACTAGTGCTAGTTATAATTGTTTCAGCAATCACTGAGCTCAAACCAGTAGGTAAAGGGACTGTATCAAAGACTGTAGTTGAACATAGCTATGGATGTCAGGGAGAGTTCATGCATTTCTGAATAACATGAATTAAGACTCAAATATATAGCAGGCTGGGAGTAGCATTGACCCTGCACACAGAAGGTCACGTATCAATCTACTTTTTATAGACATGCTATTTTAAGCACTACTGTTCTCCTTGGCAGGTGAGCTTGTTTTATTATATGTGTCATTTTCTAGCCAATTTTCTGGGTCGACTCTCTGGGTATTATACATAGCCTTATTGTTGCTCTCTAAGTCAGTGATGGAGGCTGTGCTTTAAGGAGCACAAATTTATTTGTTTGGTATTTTCTCTCTCCCTCTTAATAATTTGCAGCATCATATTCATCGTTCTAAGCATGGTCTCACTCAGTATGTTAGCTGACATATTCACACCTGTCACATTTCAGCCCTGCTTTGTCATGCATAAAAGTCCAAGCAACATGCTGTTTAAATGGAACCATACTGACAATTTCCTGTTCATTCAAATAACATCTGTGAACTTTGCATGGATTATCATTTAGATGACAGGAATTTAGTTTTCATTCAAATAACAAGATAAGGACTTGTACATTTTATCCATGGCAAACACTAGGAAAGATTCACCATTTCTCATTAGAATGGATCAGTGTCAATTATTTTACCAAATGTTTTCAATCCAAGCTACCAATGCATTTATGTCAGGATTCTAGTAACCTTGTAAAGAAAATATCACCTGACATACAAATGGTGCTATGTTTTATGTTGTTGAGAAATTACATTCAGTTAATTGCAAACTTTATCCATGTGTTCTCTCTACACTAGTAGACTCTAGGTTTGGAATCTCTAGCTAGCCTAAACTCATCCAGAAGACAATTTATTTTAAAATTTCTCTCTTCTATACTTCTTTTGTTCTCCAAGAGAATAGACTATGAGGCAACAATCTTTCAGGAATTGGTTTTGGGCAATTAGATAACTATTACATGCTCTGGTACCCAGTGGAGACTGAGAAGATGGTGGGAGAAACAAGTGGTGGTCAAGATGCCTACAACTCAGTGTATTGTGGAAGCTTTTGATCTAGTCTCCATGTTAGAATCTGGGAGCCTTACAGAGAGCTGCCCATCTGCAAGCATAGGCCAATTTACAGATCATCTGCCATAAATAATTCAACCTTATGTAGTCTCTTACATAATCTGGATAGATTTAGAGAATGAGGAATGTTGGATCATAACTACAATTCTAGACTCAACCATGAAGTTTCTTGAACTCCATTTCCAGGCTATTCCTAGAAAAAAATGGGAGAGAAAGCAGGTTGGTTCATGATGCCTCTTGTGTTTCTAACCTTCAATGCTATCTTTCCCTCACCTGATCTCTGCTTCAGGGTTCCTTCTTCCATTTCTCCTGCAGAGCCTCTATCTTACTGAAAAAAAACAAAACAAAAAGTAGTCATATTCATTTTAAGTTTAAAAACTAATTGCTTACTTTTACTTCTAGCCAGAGTCTAATAGCAGGGACTGGATTTGCCCACTTGTCTGAAAGAAACAATACAGGACTAAATATGAATCAAACAGATCCTGAAGACACTGGATGTTAGACAATGAAGGGCAGCAATCCTTGAAAATGGGAAACAAATGAGGTGAGTCCGACCCTTGCCCAGCTTGCTGCCCAGAATTTTCAGGCAATGGTGTGTTGGGAGGAGGAACCCAATTATACTTAGGCAGATCCTTGAGATGAGAAATGAGGATATTTCGTGATCATTTCTATGATGGGAAAGGAGCCCTGGTGGGGCAGTGGTTAAGCACTTGACTGTTCACTAAGAGATCTGTGATTCCATCTCACCAACTGCTCCAGGGAGAAAGATGTGGCAGTTCACTTTTGTAATGTGCTATATCAAGTCAGTTCTGACCCATAGTGACCCTATATGGGGTTTCTGAGGAGCAGCTGGTGAGCTTGAACCACTAATCTTGTGGTTCAAACTGACTTTGCAGTTGAGTACATTAATCCATAGCCCCACACCAGGACTCCTCAGCCTGGGAAATCCTGTGGGGAAGTTCTACTCTGTCCTATAGGGTTGCTATGAGTTGGAATCCACTTGATGGTAAGGAACCTATGATGGGGAATACTGTAAACATCTAGTGGACGGAAGTTGATGAAACTGTTTTGAAGCACAAATAATTTTCTTAGCCAAATGGTGCAAATGCCAATGTTGAGAAGCATTGATAGATGCTATCCTGATGAGATGGGAGAAGGGTATGCATAGATTAAGGGATGACCACAATTCTCCACTTTAATAACATTATGACTCTGAGGACAGAGCTATTTCTAAAACATGAGAAGTATGTAATTAATTTAAAAAAATGATTATTTAGATAGAAAATATTATGACATGGTACCTATTTTGACCAGCTTGAAAGTTTCAAGGGGAATTTGTTTACTTATTTAAGATGCTGTAAAAACCCATTACCCTGATGTGCCCATTTGTGAATAATACTATCTGTTATCTTTGGAATTTGAATTTGATCCCGGCATTGTCTTTTGTGAACAGTTGTCCTTCCATAAGGAAACATATGCTCTTAATGTAGCTCTATGAACTAGGAGTTGCATGCCTGCAGATGAAATGGCACTTCAGGCAAAGTAAAGGCTGACCTATTCAAAGCATTTGGATAGTTAATTACTAGTAAGCACCTTTCCTTCTTTGTGATAAATGAAAAGAAGTAATTCTTTCTATTTAATGATTATACTAATTATGAAAACAAGACTTATACTGGAAAAACAGCTATAATTTCAAAGAATAAGATAATCTTGTTAGTCTAGATAGAAATCAGTACTTATATATTAAGAGATGATTGGCATATTCAGTAAGTTGGTTTTATAAATAGCTTGTGCTTGCTGAGTAGAGTTGACGATAACTGTTGGCTAATAATCATTTCACTTCCTTCCCTTGATCAATGCTACTTGAATGTTTGCTAGGTTCTCAGATGACATCTCTCTGTAGCTTTACACTGACTACTGGTGAAGTATGCACATCTTAACTAAGGTAACTGATGCCACTAAGTTGCACACAAGGAAAAGGATGTATTGGAAAACCAGTGGGAGTCAGGATTGGAGGAAGACACATTAACAAGCTGTCATATATGAATGGCATAACCTCAGATGCTGAAAGCAAAGAAGATTTGCAGCATTTACTGGTGAAGATCAAAGAATATAGCCTTCAATATAGACTACACCTAAAACAAATAGAACAAAAAATCTCCTAACTGGGCCAATAAGCAACATCTGGATAAACAGAAAATTCATGGAAGTTGTGAAGGATTTAGTTTTACTTGGATTCATCCATGAAAGTAGCAGTCAGGAAATAAAATGACTTATTGCATTGGACAAATCTGCTGCAAAAGATCTCTGTAAAGTATTAAAAGGCAAAGATGCCACTTTGAAGACTAAGGTTCCCCTCAACCAAGTCATGGTCTCCTCAACTGTTTTATATGCATGTAAAATTTGTACAATGAATAAGAAAGAGGAAAAATTGATGTCTTTAAATAATGGTGTTTGTGAAGAATAGTAAATATGCTAGGGGTTGCCAAAAGAACATACAGATTTGTGTTGAAAGAAGCACATCCAGGATGCTCATTAGAAGTGAGCATGGCGATACTACAACTTACATACTTTTGACATAATATCAGGAGGAACTAGTCCCTGGAGAAGGATATCATTTTTGATAAAGCCATGGGTTAGTGAAAAAAATGAAGACCCTCAATGACATGGATTGACACAGTGGCTGCAATAACACACTCAAATGGAACAACAGTTGTGAGGACAGTGGAGGACACAGCAGTGTTTTGTTGTGTTGTATATAGAGTCACAATGAGTCGGAACGGACTCAACATAGCAATATGCTTCATAATCGTTTTGATTATGGAAGTTTTAAAATATTTTAATGATTGATAACACAAGTATCCCCCTGTTATTTTATTTCTTAAAAACATTATTGGCTATTGTCACTAAATATTTATTCAAATGCCTTTTAGAGTCCTTTTATCAAAACCCAAAGGAGCTCACCAGAACTCTGAGAACAGAAATAGATGGTGCCTGACTACCACTATCAACTGTTCTAAAAGGATCCCATTAGAAGATTCCAGATAGAATGGGAGAAAATGTAGGACAAAACTCAAAATTATTAAAAAAAACAACAACCAAAAAACTCCAAAAAACAGAAAACAAAAAACATAACTTCCTAGTCAGAAAGAGACTGGAAGAACCTGAGACTATGGTCAATCATTCAAGATCAAAAGAGCAACATTTAGCAGTTCTACTCTGTCCTGGTGGTGCTGTGATTTAATGCACCAGACTGCAAAGCCATTTGAACTGCAAGGTCGGTGGATCAAGCTCACCAGCTGCTCCTCGGAAACCCTATACAGGGTCGCTATGGGTTGGAACCAACTCGATGACACTTCACAACTCTGTCTTAGAGGGTTACTGTGAGTTAGAATCAAGCCCATGGCAGCTGATTTGGTTGGGATGGTAAAAAAAAAAATACTGTCATCTTTATCATATATCATATATGTCTTTCTTCCCCTCTGTTTCAGTTTTTCATTGCTGTGAACTAAGTTCCCACAGAAATTAGTGACTTAAACCAAGAGAAAAATTGTATTTCTCACAATTGAGTATATCAGGCTCAGCTGGACAGTTCTTCTGCTTCATGAATTGTGGACTGAGATTGCCCATGTGTCATATTCAACTGGGAGTTCTCCTGGAGCTGAGTTACAAGATCTTTCAAATGTTTAGAGCCTCAGGGCTCAGGGTAGCAGAGATGCCTCAGGTCTTCTCTAAGAAGTTATGTGGGCTAATTTGGGTTAAAAAGAGACTATGTTGTGACTGGATGTGCTTTGTTCTGGAGTAACTCTTTGTACACATCCTACGTTCGTTATGTGCTTCTTAAGTGCAGGGACTATGTGATACCTTTAGTCCAAGTCCTCAACCAAGACCTCTGTAAGCACCCAGTACACATTTGTTGAAAGACAGGCTCTTCTCAGCTAATACTATGGCTTCTAACATCCAAATGAATCACTTGGTTCAGGCATTTTCCCACATAAAGAGTTTAGAAATATGCCTTGGAAAGAATTATTGCTTTCAGGTCAGCCTTTTTAAAGACATTGATAAATAGCAAAGCACCATTATTTTCAAGTTTGAAGGCCCTCATCTGAAAGCTCTGAAAAAAATAATATATTCCTTTCAGAGAAGTTATGAGAGCTAAATGAGATAATTCACAGTTTCTGGCTCTTAGCTGGAACATAATAAATGTTAGTTTCCTTTCATCCTTTCAAAGATGACAACTTATAAAAAATATAGCATAATCTATAAGATGGGAATAAGGTAATAAAATTCAAAATGGCTTTTGAGGTTTATTAAAGTTGATTACTCTTGCCTAGACATACTTTTGTTTCTGTTCTATTTTTGTTTTCTGTTTAAATGTAGCTCATATCAAGCTACGAATCAATTCAAATAACTTTTTCAATTATTTTGGCACAAATAGAGCTACTTTGCTCATTATGCTATTACTGTCTGGGATCCTGTTTTCTAGTGTAGTTTATGACTGTGGAAAACAATTTTTGGTCTGATCTAATGTGCCTTTTGAGAACTATTAGACTTAGTAAATTTCAGAAAAGAATTTTGTGAACATTTTGATTGCTATTTGAATTTTGTGCTTAAAATCTTAAAGATAATTAAAATTAATGTTGACTGTTTCCTAACATTTTAATGATTGTCATGAGATATAATAATATTGAAATGAATTTTCTCCCAGTTTTTATGTTATCAATATTATGCATATTACTTTACAAGAAATACACATAATATTGATATCATAAAAAAATACAGCAAAAGCTTGAAGAAAAAAATTTTGTCGCTGTTGCTCAGCATCTGAAAAGAATATTTGTAGTCTTTAGAACCATCATCTAGGACAGATTTTTAATGAACCCCTGATACATTAGTTTTCTAGGCCTGCCATAATAAAATACCACAAAAGAGATATTTATTGTCTCCTAGTTTTAGAGGCGAGTAGTCCAAAATCAGGGAATTGGTAAGGCCATGCTTCCTCCACAGGTTTAGAGGAAGATCCATCCTTGATTTCCTGGCTCTGGCAGCCCTTGTGGATGCTTGATGTGCAAACCTTACCCCCTCACTACGTTGCCATTTTCCCTCTGGGTCTCTGTGTTGTTTCCTCTTTTACAGGACACCATTTAGATAGGATTTGGACTTACACAATTCAATCCATAACACTTGATTTGTATATATATACTAGACAATAAGAAATTAATTGTTAAGAAGAGACAATGAGGGTTATTCAGTTTTACTGAAAATTTCCCCAAATATTTATAGCTCTTTTACACTTCATCTCTCATACTTTGGACATATTGTCAGAAGGGACCAGTCGCTGAAGAAGGACATCATATTTGATAAGGTGGAGGGTCAGAGAAAAAGAGGAAGAGCCCCAATGAGATGGATTGGCCAAGTGGCAGCATCAATGGACTCAAGCGTGGTAACAGTAATGAGGTTGGCCCAGGATCGGGCAGTGTTTCGTTCTCCTGTGCATAAGGTCGCTATGAGTTGGTACCAACTCGATGGCACCTGACAACAGCATTTATGGAGGGAGTCCTGGTGTGGCGCTGTGGGCTAATGTGCTGGACTGCAAAGTCAGTTTGAACTGCAAGGTCGGTGGTTCAAGCTCACCAGCTACTACTTGGAAAGCCTATACAGGGTTGCTATGGGTTGGAAACTACTCAACAGCACTTAACAACAACACATTTATGGGGTGGGATCCAACTTTCAAACCCTTAGACAGATTTGCATGCATGACAAACAAAACACTTTTCTCTGTTGCTACACTAAAGCTATGGAAAGACTGTTCCTAAGGAAGGGTCTTTCCATAAGACTATTATCAGAAACTCCCTCAATAGCCTTTAGGAAATGTCTTAAGAGAATTAAGTTATGAACCACCCTATCTATCCCCCTTAGTTGTGTACTTAAACTAACCATCCCAAATAGCTCACAATTATGTTGCCAGCCAAATACTCTAAAGCCCCCACTTGGAGTTGTCCTGATTCCAGCTTCCCTGATCATGCAACTTCCAATCATAATGTTGTTGCTTTCGTTCCTAATTTTTCCCTCATAAATATGCCTCTGTTATTCCACCATTTTGGAGTACTTGATTTCACTTTGTGAGGTCAAATGTGTCCCTAGTTAGAACCTTAAATAAATCCCTTTGCTTTTATTTTTACATGTGCTGACATTTGAAAATGATGTCCTGTTATTATTTATGAATTTTTCTCTCCACATAATCCTCTAGTAGCATCTCTAAACAGAATAGTAATATGATAAAGTAAATGGATTTCATGCTTAAAAATCTCAAAAGAATTTGAGATACTGAGTTGAAAATAAGGTAAAGAAAGTACTTTGTTCAATTTGTAGAAATTGTGAGTTAAAAATTATGCTTTTAAGAAGTAATTGTAATACTCTTAATGAATCTGCATAATTTCAATACAGATTGATATTCTATTAGGATATCCAAATAATGATAAGATTATCTAAGAGTAGCTTTATATTTTGTAGTAAATTTCCTAAAATTTTAATGAAAGGGTTAGCAATTATAGTTGTTAGAATGTCTGCAAAGCAGCTGTTAAATATTTAAATACCAGTGGAGGGACAGGACTTAGCTAAAGTTAGAGTTGTGAAACATGGTAAATGAAGTTCACATTTACTTTGCAGAACTTCCACCTTTGATTCCCATTTTTCCATCTTGATAGCAACCTCTCCTCCAACTTCTATTTAATTTTGTACATATTGTGTTCATATATAGGCCTCTATATCAGAGCCTAAGGAGCTCTGGAAGCATAGTGTTTACGAATTGGGATCCTAATCTCAAGGTTGGAAGTTCAAAACTATTAACTGTTTCGTGGGAGAAAGATGAGGCTTTCTGCTCCCTTAAAGATTTACAGCCTCGGAAACCCTGTGCAGAGTTACTATAAGTCGGAACTGACTCCATAGTTCTCAACAACAACAACAACATATCAGAACCTATTTACAGATAGAAAGCAGATAAGAGATAGTGGTGGTGGTATGCTGTTGAATTGGTTCCGACTCACGGTGACCCTCTATAGGGTTTCCGAGGCTAAGAATCTTTATGGGAGCAGAAAACTTCATCTTTCTCCCATGAGATAAGAAATAGCCATATAAAAACAGTGTTATTGTTTAAATGCCTTTGACTCAAATATTAAAAACAAATCAAGTTTTCTTTGCTGCTATAAGAGATCACAGAAGGCAAGTATCAAAACATACAAGAGCCTACACTTTGCATCAACCTGACAGCTTGCATTGTCACACATTTCTGAGGTAAAGAATGGCCTTATACATTAGCTGGAGTCCTGTTGTGGTGCTGTAGGATAAGCACTGAACTGCTAACCACATTGTCAGCAGTCCAAACCCACCAGTAACTTCTGGGAAACTCTATATAGGGTCACTGTGAGTTGAAACCAACTAGTTAGTCCTTAACAACAATATCATACATTAGCTAGTCCAAGTCCTTTATTTACAGAGGTGAGGTGGGAGTATAGGACTGGAATGCACACTGCCTGAATGTTAGATCAGAACTCAGCCTTGTGAAAAGCAGTGTCTCTTGCAGTAATTAAGTGTCTGACTCTGGAGTTATACCTTCTTGAGTTTTATTTTGGCTTCAACCCCATTCTTGCTACTTATTTAATGTATGCTTCTGTAATAGTACCTTCCTCACAGACTTCTTAAATTAAATGGCACTAAAAACAGGCTGGCAAGGTGAACGCTTAGTAGATATTACTCTGCCATTTGACCTATATATTTAGCATCATTTCAGCTGTTTGTAGTTTCAGCTCAGGTTGTAATACCATATATTTTACTTATTCAAGCCATCAGAGAAATTATTCCTATTTCCCCATGACTTGACCCATAAATAAAATGCCATTAGTGCCACCACTGAACTATGTATCTCGGGTACTTGTACATATTAAGGTGAAGTTCATCTAAGTACTTCAACACTGGGTGGAGGCTCTTTGGCAGTATTCTTGTTTTCCTGTTTCCAGGGAAACAAGCATTTCATTTATTCCGTATTTCCAAACTGCTTGTTCTTGTGGGGATGAAATCACACAAGATTAGTTTCTCTTATACTAATGGATGCTGCTGCTGCTGAAATAGTGACATGCATCCTAACCTGCTTCTAGTATGAAAATAGATGCAGTAGCTAGGGCCAGAACTACATTTTTGTTCTTTCCTATTTTGGTTGTTGTTGTTGTTATTGTTGATAAGTGTCATCAAATCGGTTCTGAAGCATAGTGACCCTGTATAGGGTTTCCAAGGAGTGGCTGGTGAGTGTGAACTGTTCATCTCTCAATTCAAAGCGGCCTTGCAGTCCAGTGCTTTATCCTGCAGAGCCACACCATCTCTACAACAGTATTCATCTAGGAGCTTCTTGTTCTAAGGATTGTTCAAGTATTTCCAAAAGTATAGCACTATGATTTCTTTACTCAGTGGCTGTGAGTTAAGAGTTGACATGTACGCTAAATTATTTTAATCTTCACATTATTAAAGATGTTCCTAATGCCTCAGTGAATTACATTCCTCATCTGGTGGAGAACAGTTTTTAAAGAAATACTGCCCCCTTGTGTTGTAACATCGTTGTTATTGCGAAGTACCGTGGAGTGGATCCAGACCCAGAGCTACCCTGTATAGGGTTTCCTAGTAGCAGCTGGTGAACTGAACCACCAGCCTTGCATTTCAAATGGGTTTGTAGTCTAGTGCATTAACCCACAGCGCCACATAAATGAGGGTAATTTAAGTAAAATTTAAGTTAATGTAAATTCTTTTAATTCTCCTTAAGCATTGCAGACCTCATTTAGTGAGGAAAATAAATAATACTCTTTTTGTTGTTGTTAAGTGCCGTAGAGTAAGTTCTGACCCATAGCGACCCTGTATAGAGTTTCTGAGGAGCAACTGGTGAGCTTGAACCACCAACCTTGTGGTTTAAACCTACTTTGCAATCCAGCTCATTAACTCACAGCACCACACCAGGACTCCAATACACTTTTATATATTAGCAAATAATAAGAAACAAAGATTTGCTTTTGTTGTTAAATGGTGTGGACTCATAGCAACCCTGTATTTTGAGTTCTTTAGAGGTTTCTGAGACTGTAAGTCTTGGAGGGAGCAGTAATCCTCATCTTTCTCCCTCTGAAAGGCTGGTGGGCTCAAACTGCAAATCTTATGATTCGAAGTCCAGTACTTATCGTAGTCAATAAAGCACAGATAAACATCTTTCTGATATTTTCTGCTTTCAACCGAGATCCATCGGACATCAGCAATGATATCCCTCGTTCCACGTCCTCCTCTGAATCCAGCTTGAACCTCTGGAAGTTGTCTGTCAATGTATGATTGTAGCCGTTTCTGTATCACCTTTAGTAAAACTTTTCTCACATGGGATATCAAAGAGATTGTCCTATGATTTCTGCATTCCGTTGGGTCACCTCTCTCTGGACTGGGCACAAATATGGATCTCTTCCAATCATTCGGCCAGATAGTTGTCTTCCAAATTTCTTGACAGAGATGAGTGAGTGCCTCCTGTGCCACTTCACTTTCTTGAAAGATTTCAATGTTTATTCCAGCAATTCCTGGTGCTTTGTTCTTTGCCAGTTTCTTCAATGCACCTTGGACTTCCTCCCTAAGTATCATTGGCTCTTGATCATATGCTACCTGTTGAAATGGTTGAACATTAACCATTTCCTTTTGGTACAGTGACTCTGTATTCCTTTCATTTTCTCTTGATGCTTTCTGCATCATTCAATAATTTTTCCAGAGAATCTTGCAATAACGAAAATCGAGGCTTGAATTTTTTCTTCAGTTCTTCCAAGTTGAGAAATGCTGAGCGTGTGTTCTTCCTTTTTGGTTTTCTGATTTCAGATCTGTGCACATTTTATTGTAATATTTAGCTTTATCTTCTTGAGCTGATCTTTGAAATTTTCTGTTCAGCTCTTGTACTTCATTTCTACCATTTGCTTCAGCATTTCTATGCTGGAATGCAAGTTTCAGTGTTTCTTCTGACATCATTTTGACTTTTCTTTCTGTCTTGTCGTCTTAATGACGTCTTCATGTATAATGTTCTTGATGTCATCCCACAACTCTTCTGGTCTTTGGTCTGTAGTGTTTAATGCATCAAATCTATTCTTCAGATGATCTCTAAATTCAGATGGGATATATTCAAAGTCATATTTTGGCTCTCATGGAGTTGTTTTCATTTTCTTCAGCTTCAGTTTGAATTTGCATGTGAGTAGTTGATGGTCTGTTCCACAATCTGCCCCTGGCTTTGTTTTCACTGATGATATGGAGCTTTTCCATTGTCTCTTTCCACAGATGTAGTCAATTTTATTTCTATGTATTCCATCTGGTGAGGTCCAGGTCTCTTACGCTGTCTAAAGAAGGTATTTGAAATGAACAAATCATTGATTTTGCAGAATTCTATCATGCATTCTCCAGCATAATTTCTATCACCAAGGCCATATTTTCCAACTA
>NW_006408577.1:980139-981947 GCF_000296735.1 Chrysochloris asiatica
TACCTCATGACTGATCTGGATATGTTCTTTTTGCTAGTGAATACAACACCATTCCTCTTCAATTTGTCATTCCTGGCATAGTAAACCATGTGGTCATCAGATTGAAAATTGCCAATGCCAGTCCTTTTCAGCTCACTAATACCTAAGATACTGATGTTTCATTTTTGACAACTTCCAATTTTCCTAGATTCATATTTGGTACATTCCATGTTCTGATTTTCAATGTATATTTATAGCTGTTTCTCTTCATTTTGAGTTGTGCCCCATCAGAAAATGGGGCAAAATAGCAAAATCTCCCATGGGTTTTTCTCCATTTGTGTCATCATGATCAACTCTCCTTTGAGGAGGCAGTTCTTCCCCAGTCGCATTTTGAGTGCCTTCCAACCTGAGGGGCTCATTTTCTGGCACTATATCTGACAATATTTCTCTGCTATTCATAAGGTTTTTAGTGTCCAAATATTCGGAAGTAGTTCATCACTCCTTCTTCCTAGACTGTCTTTGTCTGGAAGCTCATCTGAAACCTGTTCACCATAGTTGACCCTGCTGGTATTTAAAATACCGGTGGCATAGCTTTCAGAATCACAGCAACTCACAAACTACCACAGTATGACAGACTGACAGACAAGTGGTGAAAAAAGGAACATAAGGAAGGTTTAATAACACAGTTATACAATTTGTAAGTATTATTAGCAATAACGTTGTTGGTGTTAAGTGGCATGGAATCAGCATAGAGTTATCCTGTATAGGTTTAGGAGGAGCAACTGGTGGATTTGAATTGCTGACATTGCGATTAGCAGCACAATGCTTATCCTACAGCACCACACTAGGACTCCAGCAATAACTTAAGGTTAAATAAATAATGCAACCAAACTCTTCTGATCTTATATTTGTTGTTGTTGTTAAGTGCTGTCCAAGTTTATTCCAACCCATAGAGAACTTGTATAGGGTTTCCAAGGAGCAGCTGGTGAGCTTGAACCACCAACTTTGCTGTTCAAATGACTTTGCAGTCTGACACATTAGCCCACAGCTCCACACCAGGTCTTGCTGATGGTGAGCCCTTTTTACTACACAGCACTGACTGCTAAATGATCCCTGTTGGTGCAATGTTTAAGATCGCCACTGCTAATCTAAAAACTGGGCAGTTCAAACCCCACCAGCTTCTCCAATAGAGAAAGATGTGGCAGTCTGCTTCTGTAAAGATTTATAGTCATGGAAACCCTTTGGAGCAATTCTCCTCCCTCTTACAGCGTCACTATGAGTCGAATAGCCTCAATGACAACAGTTTTGGTTTGGTTTACTGCTATTACGTATGAGCAAATAGAATTTTCAATTCACTAATCAAACTTAGGCGCCCTGGTGTGGCACTGTGGGTTAATGCACCAGACTGCAAAGCCGTTTGAACTGCAAAATCAGCAGTTCAAACCCACCAGCTGCACCAGGATCACTATGGGTCGGAATTGACTCAACGGCACTTTACAATACAACAACAACAACAATCAAGCTAAGTGAGGATAGGTTTCAATTTCGTTAGTTCTATATTGTATACTTTTTTTTTTTTTTAATGAAACCGTATTAGAGTGATATTCATGTTGTTTGGTAAATTTAATTTGTAGGATAGCCAACATTTTGGAACAGTACCAAAAGGAGCTCTGGTAGTGTAGTGGTTACGAATCGGGCTGCGAACCACAAGGTCAGCAGTTCGAAACTACCAGCCGCTCCGTGGAGAAAGATGAGGCTTTCTGCTCCCGTAAAGATTTACAGCCTCGGAAACCCTGTACAGGGTCGCTATGGGTCGGAACCGACTCGAC
>NW_006408577.1:982284-982854 GCF_000296735.1 Chrysochloris asiatica
CATGCCCCCATCTCTGCCTCCATCTCTGGCACTGCTGCTTCTCTGGATAAGGTCCCGCTTTCTGCTTGTGCGTTCCTCTCTTGATGGTCCTAGGGTCCTCTGTTTTTGGACTGTAACATTAACCACACCCCTGCTTTTGTTACAAAACTTCTACCTTCACAATTGTGACAGTCGCTATTAGTCATGATAACAATTATTCACCATTGAATCTTACAAATCTTCCATCTCTTTCACCAGACCCATCTAGAAAAGATGACAGCTATTCAGTGGGAACTCTTTCATTCCCCCATACTCTTAAACTAAGCTCCCTCTTAAAACCTTGTAAGCCAGTCACTTCGTGCCTTTATTGCCCCCTCATTCTAGGTAGCCAATGTCTAAGTTGCCCGTTCCTATCTACCCTGTGCACAGAGCGGATAGCATTGATACTTGATGTAAAGACTCTTTCCCTCTCTGTTGGTATTTAGAGTAACTAACACTCTGAGTATAGGTCAGGTTCATCATGAAGATGTATCTTCTGTCACTATAGCTGTTCCAGTCTGCTTGCCCTTTCTAGTGGGAATGTCTCACCTC